>NC_043995.1:32443790-32451290 GCF_902150065.1 Myripristis murdjan | reverse complement strand
AGGTAATGGGGAACAGGTGGAAACAATCAGGGCGTGGCAGACAATCAGACTAGAGGGAAACACACAAGGGGAAGGGCAAGTGACCTGACACAAGAGGAGAGTGGGATATCAAAATAAAACAGGAAGTCACGAGACAAGACACAACAAAACCTAACAAAACAAGACATAATTTTCATGGCATGACAGTATGTGTTCAAAATAATCACTTTTATTTTGATACTTTCATGTGTGACTTTTCTTACTTTTACAGTGTGTCTAATGTGAGAATGACTTATTATTATTATTTTTTTTTTATTACATTTTACAGTTATATACTATTACATTTTACAGTTATATAAACACACATAGATGCTCAGAATTACATCTATATAGACCTACAAACCACAAAAAATTAGATATGATGGCTTTGAGGTTCTTTGATCGCTGTCACTGACTTCCCCTGTTTTTATTTTTCACACTCAGACAGATGTTTTCCAAGGGGGCGAGGGAGCACATCATCATTTTAAAAATCAAAGGAGATTGATGTTGTGTGCTGGTCAAGATGAAAATGGAAACATAGAACAAACAATTTTCATTTCTTTCTCACAGTTGTTTTTTTTTTTTTATTTATTTTTATTTCACTCACTAACCCCTGAATATAGTTCATGTTTACCCATGCTCATGCCTGTGAATGGCACACATGTTTTGTGGGCTTCCCCTCAGGTGCAGGGCTCTAAAGCTCCATGGAGCTGGGCTGTGTTGTGCTGTGTTGTGCTGTGTTGTGCTGTGTTGTGCTGTGCTGTGCTGTGCTGTGCTGTGCTGTGCTGTGCTGTGTTGTGTTGTGTTGTGTTGTCTCCTTTTCCTCCACCAACAAAATTTAACAGTTTTGATAAAATCGTATATATATATATATAGCATTTTGGGATGAAACTCTACTTTCCTCCTCAGATTTGCGGCCTTTGAAAGTCTCTTCCCAGGAGGTTCGGCTTTGAAATCAGCCGCCTCGAGGTCCCCCTGCTGTCAGGTCGAGCTGTGTTCATTCAGAAAATAAAATACATTTCTGAAAATCCAAAGTGATCTATGTTGAGAGCAGAGCAGGTTTCAGGGTTTGCGGTGGTGACAGTTTGGCTGAGCGGCTGCTGAGCGGCTGCAGAGCGACGGCGGCCTCAGACGAAGACCAGTCAGAGGCTTCTGCTTCATTAATGGGAGCTGAACTGGTGTCTGTCAGCCGTGGTGGTGTTGTTGTTGTTTTTGGGGCTTTCAGGCATCAGCTAATCCCTGTTCCTTATTGTTTACAGTGTGTGTGTGTGTGTGTGTGTGTGTGTGTGTGGTGTTAATGTATGATGCAGTGGATCAGGGTCACAGCAGGGAGCGGCTTGTTGCCATGAAACAACAACAAAGAGAGTGGAAATTAACCAGCAACCAGCGACTATCTGACCTACTATAATGAGATTGGTGAGTGTATGTGTGTGTGTGTGTGTGTGTGTTGGATGGAGACAGAGAGAAAGATAAATGATGGTGCAGTGCCTGGGAGTGGCTGCCCTGTAGGGACAAAATGTATTTCATGGCGACGTGTCAAACACAACATGCAGCCATGTGTGCATAACATATGAAACTATCACTCCTGCAGCAGAAAAACATGCAAAACAAACAGCACAGTTTCACTCCATTATTGTGCACATTATAATTAAAGTTAATTAGCTTAATGTTAGGCAACCTCGGTGAAGAAGGAAGAGTGAAGTTTAAGGTTTGTCTGTGAGGACTGAGCCACGGATCTGAGTTGTACCATAAAGCAGGTCTGCATGGTGTTGCATGTCTTCTAGCTTTTTTCAGTGATTGTTCAGAAGCCAAACTGATGGTAGCCTTTGTGTCTGGCTAACGGCAAAATGTCCAACAGAAATATTTCTTTCTCCCCAAATCGATTCAGGAATGCATCACAAAGTTACGGCCCACCCTTGATTCGGATTGATCTAACAAACACAAAGAAAACACGACTTTTCTTTTCGCCTGTCGTGGAATGATAACTAACTTCTGCCAGACTTTTCTGCAGGAGGAAGCTCAGCCAAGCAAGATTAGTCTAAGGTTTAGGTGACTAAAACTTTGGTTGGGGTTTATGGGCCTTTGTTTCAAACAGAGACGTCCGGCACGATCCTTCTTCAAAGACGCTGCCAGAGGAGGCAAAGCTCCCGACGAGCAACAGGACATTTCTAAAGACTGAAGCTTGTTGTGGACTTTCACTGACAGGGGTTTGGAAATACAGCTGTCCCTCACTATAACGCGGTTCACCTTTTGCGGCCTCGCAGTTTCGCGGATTTTTTTTTGTGTTTTTTTTTTTTTTTTTACTGGACTTATTTTTCTACGAAGGTTTGAACTCTGAGAGTTTAAACAAGAGAGAAAAGAGAGAAAATGTTAATGCCTGTCTGAGAAAAGTGTATAAAGTGTGTAGTGAGGGGTTTTGCAGTCTTAATCGGTCTCCCTACATCCCACCTGTCTGCACTCAACAACAGGGCCATCTCACGCATGGCAAACACAATAGAACAGGACATTACTCACCCACTTAATCAGTACCTCATCCCACTGCCTTCAGGGCGGAGGTACAGGACATTACAGTGCAAAAAAGCTCGCCTTGGAAAAAGCCTGATCCCGACAGCCATTGCTGCCTTAAACAGCAGGCCACACTGAGTGCACAAGCTCTACACATCTGTCCTGTGTTACTGTGTGATGTGATGTGCTGTGGTGATGGGATGCTGTTGCCTAAGTGTGATGTATTGCTGTTGTGTATACATGTATTGTATTGCTGTTGTGTACATATGTACAGTGTTGTGAAAAGGAATTTCCCCTGGGGGACAATAAATCTAAATCTAAATCTAAATCTAAATCTAAATCTAAAACATCTAGAATAATTGTAAAAAATAAAGCTGACTACTTCGCGGATTTCGCCTATTGCGGGTTATTTTTAGAATGTAACTCCCGCGATTAATGAGGGACCGCTGTACTTCACAGTTTAGAACCAGGATTACATTGTGTAGAAATGTCACACAACCAGGGCCAGGTCTACGCAGGGGCAAGAGGGGGCCTGGCCCCCTCAAATAAATGTTGTGCCCCCTCAAACTAAATGCCCCAAAATATATTCAGTTAGACATGGTAAAAGGTGCTGGAGCACAATGCCCCCTCAACATTTGTGGCTGCCCCCTCATACATGCCTGCCTAGACCCGGCCCTGCACACTCGCATCTTCAAATCTCCACAAGATCGACTCTGACGTATTTCCAAACGCCTGCCGGTAGGTTCTTGGAGGTCCGTTGTGTCGGAGCTGAATCCTTCGTAGTTCGAGGAGGAGGATATAATCTTTTGACCGCTGTACACCTGACAGTGATCGATATTTGTGGGGATCGGATTGTAATCAAAGAGGGTTCACCCAAATGAAACTATAGATATGAATGCCTCCATCAAGGACCAGTTGCAGTCCAGTCTTGCACAGCGTCTCCAGATGTGGTCAGCGATCCGTTTTGGCCACATGACCGGCAGGTAAAGTGCCATGACTGTCTGATCCGGATGTATGAGTCTCTGCATGTGAATGGAAATCAGTTCTTGTGTTCAAATGTAAAAGGGAAGGACAAGAAAAATGAGCAAATGCTGCTGAGGAAACATAATACTGGAACACTGCCATTGCCTTTCACTATATTATGCACTAATATTATTAAACTTTTATTTAACTGTCATTTAAAGCAAGCAGCTTCCACTCATTTTTGTTGCCTTGTAGTTTTTGGTTTTGAGAACTGACTTTGGTACTAAGTCCATGCCAATAGTCCAATACCAGATGTATGATTTAACCTTCAGCGGGCCATAACATATTCTTCCTGAACTGATGGGGGCAGTATACACACGATTTACGCTTCTTCAGGTGTGCACTGAAGAAGAACGGCCACCTGCAGGCAGACCAACGCAGGTGAAAGATGGCAGCTCCGCCTCGGCCCGTCCAGAAGAAACACAGCAAGGAAGAAGTTTTCATTTTAGGCAAACGCTCAGGTGATAATAAGAAATTCACAAAACTCAACATACTTCCAACTTAGTGAAGCAGCTCCCAGACAGGCGTCCCGATCTATTCAACCCGTTCCAGCTGAGTGACTTTCTATTCCTGTAAAGTAACAGCCGATCCAAAGTGGCATCATGTTATCCTGAAATAAACGAATTAATTTGAAGCTGGCATTGCTGTGTAGCCACCAACTGTCTCAGGCTTAAAGACTTGAATGTTCAGCAGTTTGTAATAAAGAAGAGTGTGTTGAAGTTAATGGATTTTTTTCTTTTCTTTTTCTTTTTTCTGTAAATTCGCACCGCTCTGCTGAAAGCCGTGTTCTTTCACTCTGTCCAGTGAGGCTCCCCCAGCGCACACACACACACACACACTTGAGCAACTAAAAGAGGACATTTTCTGATGACACAGTGTGTGTGTGTGTGTGTGTGTGTGGGCTGGAGTCGGGTTCCTCCATGTTAGCTCTGATGACATTTGGCCCAGTTGAGTAAATAAACAGCATGAAGTCTGTTGCTGCAGATGTTTGGTGCAAGTTCTTAGCTTTTTTTTTTTTTTTTTTTTTTTTTTTAAGTCTTTGTATAAAAAAGTGAAAGCGCCGCAGTGATGGCAGATTAGTTTGCACTACGATGTTGTTCAGGTTCCTGTTTTTTTCCTCCTATTAACTAAATTTCCACGTCTGCACAGAGTCAACCTCAGTTTGGAGTTTTTCTTATTAAGCTGTGATCATAAGTTTGACTCTAGCAGTCGTGAGGTTTGAGCTGCCAAAGACAAACCCTTCATGTCGTCACCGTCTAATCTCTGGAGAGTTGCATTGTTCACGTTATTCCCGTCTATCTAATCTGCGTTTCAGGGTCCGTGCCGCTTTTCTCCTGTTGGCTTTTGCTATCACCTGCACACTATCATACATATTGTGAGGGGTTTTTTTTTGCCTTTGTTTGGGTTGTTAAACTCTCTTATCTTGTTTGCACGCCATACAATCTCATCCCCTCAATGTCATGGACTGTGGCACTCAGGTCCTTTTTTTTTTTCCTCCTTCTGGATTCAACACAAACAAAAAACTGAAGACGGGGCGAGGTGCAAGAAGCTCGAGTAAAAAGTCAACCTTTAGTTCCCCCAACCTGGTGGACGAATGTGAGGGAACAAGCTGACGTTTGAATCAAATAAACTGAACTGCACTGCAAAAACTCAAAATTTTACCAAGATTATTTGTCTTATTTCAAGTCAAAAATGTCTTATTCCTAGTCAAAATATCTCATTACACTTAAAATAAGACATGATCACCTCAGAAGTAACTTGTTTTTAGACAATTGTCTCTTGTTTCAAGTGAAAATTTGCTTGAAACAAGTGAAAATTTGCTTGTTTCATTGGCAAAATTTGCCAGTGGAAAAAGTGAAAATTCACTTGAAATAAGTGAAAATTAGCTAGAAACAAGAAACAAATTTTGCCAATGAAACAAGCAAATTTTCACTTGAAACAAGAGACAGTTGTCTAAAAACAAGTTACTTCTGAGGTGATCATGTCTTATTTTAAGTGCAATGAGATATTTTGACTAGAAATAAGACATTTTTGACTTGAAATAAGACAAATAATCTTGGTAAGATTTTGAGTTTTTGCAGTGTACTTGGCGGATCAGACGTGTGCTGTTTTCGTCATGTTGGTCTGCATCAGTGACCGGGTTTCCATCCACCTATTTTTATTCGCATTTTCAGAAATTGCGAAAAAAAAAAAAAAAAAAACCGCCAGAAATTCGAAAAACGGCCGAAAATTCGCAATTTTTTTTTTTTTTACGCTTGGAGGGGGTGGATTTCTCAGCGTATCGATGAAAGAAAATGCGACTTTTTGCTGTGGAAACAGGTTTTGCGAATAAACGATGACTGGACCGGATACCACGTCACACTTCTACGCTACAGTCTTATTATCAGTTATTATTATTATTATTATTATTATTATTATTAGTCTCTTATTCCTTATATAGGATGGTGCGGTACGAAGTTAGCGCTGCCAAAACAGTAAGCAGACTTCTCCCAAGAGCCGACAAGTGCAGCAGGAATCTGTCCCTGATCAGCTGTTGAGTGTCAGCTGAGTGTGTGTTGTTGTTCAGTCGACACACAGACGCTTTCTGATGACATCATCTCACGGCGCACTCTCCTCTGCGCATGTTGACAAAATTTGCTCAAAAATGTTGATTTATTTGGATGGAAACCTGACTGGTGACGCTCATCAGGCCTCACCTGCTGACTCCTCTGTGCAGAGCTCTGCCTGTGACTCTGCTTTCATCCCTGTGATGATGTGTTTCTGTTCTTATCCGGAGCTCAGCGTCACGGCAAAAACCAGGAGGAGCATGGGAAATACACAGGGGGAGCAACTGCTAATGGAAGAGGCGGGATTAACAGCTGGCTCCAGCATAGTGTGTGTGTATGTGTGTGTGTGTGTGTGTTAGTTCCCCTCCCTTTTGTTTTGGAGACAGTGAAGAGTGATCACAAGAACTCAGGTAGAGGCTGGCAGTGTTTACTTGTGTGTGTGTGTGTGTGTGTGGGTGGGTGGGTGTGTACACGCACGTTTTTGACATGAATGTCACCCCCATCCATCATGTTTATGGTTTAATTGTGGGAGCGGCTGGCCCGGAGTCAGTGGCGTCGATTACACTTATGTAAGATAAGTGCAGCGATTAAAAAAACCAAAACAACAGAGATGATTTAACTCGTTCGCTGACGCTCTGTGATCATGTTTGTGTCTGTACACGGAGAGAGAATGACGACCAGATTGAACAATCACACCTCGCCCATCAAACGAAGCTGCCTTCCTCTCCCTGACCTGCCCTCATCTTCCTCCCCGAGGCGAACGGGGCTCACCGCTTCCTCTTCCTCCATTGCATCGACACGGCAGCCACACATGAATATACAAGCTTCAACGGACCACACCAGTGATTTTCAGTGTTTAACTACAATTTCCCCACATTTTCTGTGTCATCAAACCGTTTATCAAACCCTGTGGGGAGCTACAGGTTTCACAGCTCAGAGTCAAAATGTGAGTTTGTGGTTGAAGCAGCCGCCTCATAATGTTCTGCTTCTCAACATTCAGAAACCACACAGCTGATGATTGGCTGTGGAAAGCAAAACGTTTCCCCGCTTAGGGACTATTTTCCCCGGCGGAGGAGGAGGAGGAGGAGGAGGAGGAGGAGGAGGAGGGAGCGTTTCAGTGTGAAAAAGTCCTGAAAAGCCAACAGTGCTGCTGCTTTTAGGAAAACTCATGTGGAGGACTTTATTGGGCTGATGGAAAACTGGAGTGAAGAAAGTGTGAAGGCTCTGAAAGTTCATGTTCATATCGTCGTGGAATGAATGGAAACCAGCGGCTGGAGGAGAGGGAGGAGGAATATCACAGCTGCAAAATACAGCAGCTTGCTTTGGGAAAAGATGAGCCTGAATGTAAAGTTTATATATATTTTGTAGATATTACGCTGAACATACACGACCACCAGGACGGGCCTTT
>NC_043995.1:32436290-32438790 GCF_902150065.1 Myripristis murdjan | reverse complement strand
CAGATATACATGCAGATATATTTTGCAGATAAACATTGAGGATTCCAGCTGAAGACTGTCCTGACACGTTGAAATATGGAGGATGTCAGCTTTTGCTCTGTGGAAACATTAACCAGTAAAACATAACCAGTGAGCCGCGATGTGTTCACGGTCACATGGCTGCCGCTCAGTCCTCCAGCGTGACTCAGAGCGGAGGTGGTGGTTTGGAGAAGGACAGGTGTTGGTTAAAGGACCGTCCCAGTCACTTTGCATGTTCTATGTTTTATCTGCAGAACGTTCCATTCATTCCACTACGATATGAACATGAACTTTCAGAGCCTTCACACTTTCTTCACTCCAGTTTTCCAGCAGCGGAATAAAGTCCTCAACATGAGTTTTCCTAAAAGCAGCAGCACTGTTGGCTTTTCAGGACTTTTTCACACTGAAACGCTCCCTCCTCCTCCTCCTCCTCCTCCGCCGGGGAAAATAGTCCCAAAAAGGGACTAGCTTTCCACAGCCAATCATCAGCTGTGTGGTTTCTGAGTGTTGAGCAGAACATTATAAGGCGGCTGCTTCAATCACAAACTCACATTTTGACTCTGAGCTGTGAAACCTTTAGCTCCTGCAGGATTTGATAAATGGTTTGTTGACACTGAAAAAGTGGGAGGGTTTTGTAGATTTTATGCATTTTATTTTATTTTATTCATTATATGAAGATGTTCAGGTAATGATTTTTTTCCCCCCAAAATGATAATGGAGTTCATTGTAATGTCATTTGTGATCAGACACAATGGAGTCAAAATATATATAGCCTTAAAGCATTAGGAGCACTGTGAGCTGCTTGATGCTGAATAGTAATACTGTAATAATACTGTAATAATACTGTAAAGGGTAATGCATCGACTTTGACACCAAACAGACACTTGAAATCAAGGAATTCCCCCCTATAGAGGGAAGGGCCAAACAAGTTCCACTCTAAAATGATGTTTCCACAACTTGGAAAAAAAAAAAGTGATGACACTTCATCGCCAAAAGTAAAACCCCTTGAACTTGATGTCCCACAAATTTCCACTGTAGCAGCTGAAAAGTCGGACGGAGTCTCCTCCATGTTGAAGCTCCATCTCTGACGCTGAGGGAAATGTTCAAATCTGAGACGCCGTTGTTTCATTGGCTGCAGAATCCCATCAGAAAGAAACGATCATCATGTCATGTGCATCATTTTGGACACATTTCCCTGGAATGTTTGGCATCGCCGGAAACCTCAGGATCACCACAACAATTTAAATAAAGTTCTGTGGATCTGAACAAAGCTCAGCTGCAGGGCGATGGTGAAGGCAGTGAGGGGAGCGGCGTTAAATGCTTTTTACATGCTAGCAGGTAACTTAAACTGTTGGCTGAATGAATCTCATGTTTACACGCTGCATCTCCAGGCTCTTCCTCTCCTCAGTGAGGTTGAGCTGCTGGTGTGTTTAAGGACATAAACTCTTGGTGTTGGGTTTGCTTGTGAAACAGCAGCGTGTGCTCACAGGGCCGGGGCGTGGCTCCCTGTGTCAGCACGGGGCTTCAATACACTCTGTACCGCCACGACCTTCCAGAAACATCCACTCTCTTCCTCTTTTTATTTCACAACTCTCTCTGCACTGTTGGCAAACTGCGGCTTCATGAGTTTCATGACCTCAGAAACTTGAACAAAAGAAAAAAAAAAATTCCCTGTGTACACTTTCACCAGCGATGCCATGACCTCAGCATTCCTCTGCCCTGGGCTGAAAAGTGTGCTTTTTGCAGAGACGTGTGTTTTACATGACAGCGGTGATAAGTAGCAGAACATCTGATAGCATGTGATTATGAAAGTCAGCAGTGTGAGGCCGAGCCGGCTGCAGCTGCTGCGAGCTGCAGCCGGCTCGCTTACATAACAACACACACGCTGACGAGACCAGACGCCGAGCGGCCAAGAACACGGCAAAGACACGCAACCAGCGCAAAGACACCAGCCAGAAATAATATGATGAAGAAGTTACAAGAAAATGACCTGGAATTAGCAAATACATACATACAAAATTATCAAAAAAAAAAACAAAACAAAAAAACAAATACAAAACATAAAATAACATAAAATAAAAATGAAATGAAAATTGAAAAATGAATGAAAATTTGGCATCCAAAAAGTGCTTAAATAAATAAGTAAGTAAGTAGGAGAGTAGCCAATAAATGACCAAAAAAAAAAAACAAAAAAACAAAACAAAAAAAAAAAAACCCAAAAAACAAGATAAAATAAAAATGAAATGGCCTGAATTAAGCAAACATAAATGCTTACATAAATAAATAAATAAATAAATAAATAAATAATCCAATAAGTAAGTTAGTAAATAAGAGAATGGCCTGGAGATTTATCAACCAAAAAGTGCTTAAATTAAATAAATAAATAAATACGAGCATGGCCTCAAAATTAACCAAAAAATAAATAAACATATATATTTTTTTGTTTTCTGGACATTTTTCTCTGTGGTTTAATTATTTAATT
>NC_043995.1:32421290-32433790 GCF_902150065.1 Myripristis murdjan | reverse complement strand
GTGTGCAAGAGTAGGCGACCCAGTTGATAGCTGATGTTAGCCTGTTAGCAGCTGTAGCCTCCTGAGCTCCTGGGTTGAGGCGACATGAGGTCGTGCTTAATGTCAGGAAACTTTAGCTAACGTTCGCTAACATGAGCGAGCGAACATCAGCTCAAAACAAACACAGCTCTCACTGAGGCGTTCACTGACTGAGGCCTTCACTGACTGAGGCATTCACTGACCGAGGCCTTCACTGACCGAGGCGTTCACTGACCGAGGCCTTCACTGACTGAGGCCTTCACTGACTGAGGCGGCTGCCTGAGGCCTTCACTGACTGAGGCCTTCACTGACTGAGGCGGCTGCCTGAGGTGTTCACTGACTGGGGCCTTCACTGACTGAGGCGGCTGCCTGAGGCGTTCACTGACTGAGGCCTTCACTGACTGAGGCGTTCACTGCCACGGCGTTTTTCATGAAACCTGACAACTCGTCCTTGGTTTGCAGAAACATAAAATGCCAATATTTTTTCTGGGCTGCAGTAGAGTGTGTGTCCACTGTACATAAACACACACTCACAGACACAGACACACACACACACACACACACACACACACACACACACACACACATTTCTGCACACAAACAATGGGTGCATGCATACTAGGCACACAAACACATATTGTGAAATATGTGCTAGCTCTCTCTCTCTCTCTCTCTCTCTCTCTCTCTCACACACACACACACACACACACACACTCTCTCTCTCTCTCTCTCTCTCTCACACACACACACACAGAAGCTGCCTTCAGTGAATGTTGGGAAATACATTCATGCCTATAGGCAGGAATCAGCTGTTAGAGTACGTTCTGTACAGCAGGACGTTTTTTTCTTCTAATCTTAGAGCTGATATGAGTGAACCTGAAGGCCTCGCTTCATTCAATCTCTCTCTCTCTCTCTCTCTCTCTCTCTCTCCCTCTCTCTCTCTCTCTCTCTCTCTCTCTCTCTCTCTCTCCCCTCTCTCTCTCTTTCTCTCTCTCTCTCTTTCTCATTATACTTTATTGCCAGCAGCACAGTGATTCCCAGCAGGAAAAAAAAAAAAAAATCAATAGAGCGGCATTTTACATAACAATTCTTAGTTACAAGCTCAGGCGAGTTTCATCAGTTCACAAACACCACGCGCCCACGTGGACCGTGGAAGAGATAATGTGATCTTCATAATGGCTTTATTTTCTGTAGCACAGTTGCAGAGCGCTTCATAATAAAATACAGTACAATATGAATAAACAATAAAATAAAAATTACAATAAAATAAAATAAAAAACATATGATTCAGAAATAAAATCAGAAAAAAATACAAGGAGAAAGAATAAAAACTGAACTGACTGAACCATAAAAGATTAAATCAAGCACAATATGTAGGGTTTGAAACAAATCTAAAACGGCCATGAATATGTTTTCAATATATTTGAACACTGTGTGCTTTTAAAAGACTCCTGCTGGATTACTTGGATTACTTGGATTACTTTGTTTTCTCTGATTACAGGGCTGTCTCTCAGCTACGAGGTGACCTCTGGATGAAGCTTTCCAGACGCTTATGATTTTTCATTGTGAATTTTCTGACATTTGGATGTTTTTCTGCAGAATGGGACGTTTCAGACACACTTTGGATGAAGCTGGAGAGGCCGGGGCGATGAAGAGGAGGAAGAGGAGGAGCTTACTCAGGCCCATACAGCGCTTTAGAA
Source organism: Myripristis murdjan (assembly GCF_902150065.1). Classification (NCBI taxonomy): domain Eukaryota; kingdom Metazoa; phylum Chordata; class Actinopteri; order Holocentriformes; family Holocentridae; genus Myripristis; species Myripristis murdjan. Next base: position 32,432,072 of record NC_043995.1, on the reverse strand, counting down.
GGTTCAAACCAGGAAATGACCCCAGGCTGGTGTCTGGTGCTGGAAAAAAGACCCACAGCGATGACTCTCACATCACAAGGGGGGATTTTACTGTAAAGAAAGGCACATTCCATCGTTTAACCCCCTGAAAACTAGGGCTGGGAATCTCTGGCATGAGGCAGATTCGATACATATCTAGATACACGGGTTACGATTCGATTCAAAAACGATATATTTTTATATTTTTATATATATATTATTTTATATTTTTATAATACAGAACGATTCGATGCAATTCGATACGGTTTAAGAACGATACGATTCGATACGGTGTAAAAAGAATACGATAGTTAACATTTGTTGATGTAGAGCATCACCAAATGGTGGACCGCGGTCCAGGCACCAGTTCTGTCCAGACCCATGACAACAAGAGAGCACTGTTTACTTCAGATCTTTAGTAGCACAGAGGAAATATGCTTCTCAAACACTCTAGTACAAATTATCTTGAAGGAGTAGATGTTTATCAGTGAGCTTAACTCCAATAATAATAACATGTTAAATAATTTAACAATATGTTAAATTATTATTTGTTTTAAAAATTTTAATTACTTATCAAACAGACCTAACAATTCAGCTACCAATGAATGAGCAGGAATATGCATGTGATAACATAGATTGAATATGAAAAATAAGCCAAAGTGATACCTCTTCTCTGTATAGACAAGCTAAGACAGTGTGCTGCTGTTAGCCAGTGAAAATACAGCAGAGTGGCACCTCTTCGCTTTGTTACACAATCTATGTCAGTGCGCTCCTGTAGCTGGAAAGTTTCTCTGCCTTTTGGACTCGTATGGTGCCGGTGCAGGTGTTGTAATGTTTTTCTTGGTGGTGCAGGTGCAGGTGAAACCACCTGGAGGGGTTGTGCCTCCCAGATTTGACCTCACAGGGCGCCAACCAGCTCCGCGCTGCGCCCTCGCGTCCCGCGATCACATACACAATGAATGGCTGTGGTGGCCGAGGTCTGCGCTGAGCACGCGCTGTGTGAAAGCCCCTTAACGTTACGGAGCATGCGGGAGAGTCCCTTTTGTGAGCTCTCGCGTTGTTTAGAGATGAAAACTGTAAAGCCTCAGGCAACCGATTCATAGTCTCGCGATATCCGATCCACAACTCTGCAATCAATTCATCTAAGGATTTATGGCTGATTCGTATCGATTGAGGAGTCTGCTACCGATACAGCCGTATCTCTCGCCTGTAAAATCGGTTATCCGGTCGTATCGGTTTTTCGTTCCCAACCCTACTGAAAACCAGAAAGATACCTTTGATTTCTTTCAGGCAACGAGCAACTTAACTTTTATTGTCGTTTTTTTTGGCTGGACCGCACAGCGGGACCAGCCCTACAAACACTGATTTCTCCGACTGAGTGATGAAGTTATGACATTGGTTGGCCGACCAACGACATCACAGGTAAACATGGAGGTGGAGTTTCCCTATTGGCTGTGGCTCCTTCAGAAGGAATCAGCAAACAGTTTTGTGGCCTGCGTGGTGTTTCCAGCTGTTTCTTACTGGCTGCTTCACATGAACAGCATCAGTGTGACTGTGGCTGTTTTCACACGTTCAGGTCTTTTGCTTCGGTCCAGAACAGCGACCGGTTTCTTGATGCATGATGTTGCCTCGGGTTTGGTTTGTGGAGCAGCCTTGAGCGGGGAAACTGCTCTCTAGTGTCCCTTTTCCACCAAAAAGCACCTGGGGCCAGATTCTCCAAAGGTTCTTAAGATTAAATTTCTTCTTAAGTTCCACTTTTTTTCAAGTTTGGGTTTAAGAAGAATCTTAAGATATTTTTGAATTCACAAAGAAAATATCTTAAGAATCCAAACAAAAGATCTTAAGAATGTTCTCAACTTTATTCTTAAGATTTTTCTTAAGAATAAATGGGATTCTTGAAAGAAATTATCTCACTATTTTTCTTAAATAGTATGGTAACTTTAAGACAGGTAAAGGTCGTCTTAGGTAACCACATGCTGTGTGAAGGTGAGCTATTTTTCAAACATCTTTGATTAATTTAGAGCCAAATTTGATTATATAACATAGATTAATGTAGTAATACCTTAATAATTTGACATTGTATATGTTAACATAGTGATAATCGTTATCTAAACTGTAATTCAGCCCAATATCTAAAACAGTATTTAGACACATATGGGCACATATATTGTTTCTGAGTCTATATGAGGACATTTTGTTTAGCCACCAGTCACCACTTTTATTTATTTAATTATATTTAGATTCTATTAACTAATAGGTCAGTAATATCGTCGCTGTCCAATACAAAGTATGTATCTCAATTTTTGAGAAAACACTTTGATAACATCAAATCAAAGTTGAGACTATAATGGATATTGTTTTGTTGTATTTTAGATGGAGCTGCTGTGGGTTGCAGCTAGAGGCTGTTTGTTTACATAAAGGTAGAGAGTTGAGAAGTTCGTAAGTGGAAAAAATTAAGAAGTTCTTAAGATAATGTGCAGTTCTTAAGAAAATAATGGGGAATAGCGCTTGAGAACATTCTTATGAACTTCTGATTTTTTCCTCTTACGAAACGTCTTAAGATTATTAGTAAGAACTTTTTGGAGAATCTGGCCCCTGGTGCTGGTTCGGTGCTGGTTCTAGAGCCGGTGCTTAACTGGTTCCAACAAAGAACCGGTTTGTTTTTCCATCGGCCAAGAGCCAAGTGGAGCCAAGTCAGAGCCACGTCATGACGTCATCAGAAAACGTGATCACGTGGGTGTGTGAGATGCTCGCTCGGAATCACAACAACAAACATTGATGACAAATGGATGAGCCATCGTAGTGATACAAATACTGCTCATGTCTTTACCAGCCTACGTTGCGGTCCAGAGGCGCAAAACACAATTATTGCCGGCTACCCGTCGTATTCGTGGTCGGAACGAACGACGATTACATTTAGCTATACGTTTATAGCGATCGCTGTTCCCGTTTGGGTCTGTAACCCCGCCCACCAATGATGTGGTGGGTCGCGTCATTGGTTCTTCCTCTGGCTCCTGTTTAGCCCAGCTCGAAGTTGGTGCCTGGAACTGGTTTGGAACCAGTTTGGCTGGTGCTTGGTCGGTGGGAAAACAAAGAAGCGGTGCTCAGTCAGGCACTGGCTCCGAACCAGCCCTGGAAGCTCTTTGGTGGAAAAGGGCCTTGTTGGTCAGAATCTCCACACAGGAAATCTGGAAGCTGCCGCCGAAACGGAGCATCGGCAGCAGCATCATCAATGCAAGCTGATTTTTTTTTTCTTTTATCAGCAGAATATTCACTTTGATCGCGGCTCAAATGTCACATGTTGGAAATGATCGACTCAGGAATCTTCTGAAGACGAGCCGCCTCAGGATGGTCTTCTCTCTCTCCACACCTCACAAGGTGCACCAGGTAAGCTGGATCAGGTGATATAACAGACCTGCGGCCAGAGTCTCTAAAAAGTTCTTACTAATAATCTTAAGACGTTTCGTAAGAGGAAAAAATGAGAAGTTCATAAGAATGTTCTCAAGTGCTATTCCCCATTATTTTCTTAAGAACTGCACATTATCTTAAGAACTTGATTTTTTCCACTTACGAACTTCTCAACTCTCTACCTTTAAGTAAACAAACAGCCTCGAGCTGCAACCCACAGCAGCTCCATCTAAAATCCAACAAAACAATATCCATTACAGTCTCAACTTTGATTTGATGTTATCAAAGTGTTTTCTCAAAAATTGAGATATATACTTTGTACTGGACAGCGACGATATTACTAACCTGTTAGTTAATGGAATCTAAATACAATGGACACATGAATGGTGACTGGTGGCTAAACAAAATGTCCTCATATAGACTCAGAAACAATATATGTGCCTATATGTGTCTAAATACTGGCTTAGATATTAGGCTGAATTACAGTTTAGATAACAATTATCTCTATGTTAACATATACAATGTCAAATTATTAAGGTATTACTACATTAATCTATGTTATATAATCAAATTTGGCTCTAAATTAATCAAAGATGTTTGAAAAATAGCTTACCTTCACACAGCATGTGGTTAATTAAGACGACCTTTACCTGTCTTAAAGTTACCATACTATTTAAGAAAAATAGTAAGATCATTTATTTCAAGAATCCCATTTATTCTTAAGAAAAAACATAAGAATAAAGTTGTGAGCATTCTCAAGATCTTTTGTTTGGGTTCTTAAGATATTTTGTTTGTGAATTCAAAAATATCTTAAGATTCTTCTTAAACCCAAATATAAGAAAAAAGTGGAACTTAAGAGAAAATTTAATCGTAAGAACCTTTAGAGAATACGGCCCCTGGAGATATTTCATCATCACATGGCCACAGTGAGTCTTGGTTTGCCCTGACCCGCCCAGACCAGCTGATGTTTGAGGATAAACACCGGCCGCTCCAAATGAGCCAGGTGTGAAAGCTCCCTGAGACAAAAATATTCCCCTTACACGGACAGACGGTCATCTACAGTCTTTAATCTATTTTGGTTTCTGTAATCCATATCGGTTTCTCGAGTCTCTCTTTGGCACTGCCCGGCTGTAAACAGAGCTGCTCACTTATTTTCTCTCCGACCAATCAGAGGCCTGCGGTGTTTTCACCTCACCTGTCAGCGTCGGCTCAGCTCGCCGCAGGTGGAGCCAAGAAACGCAGCAGGTACCAGGTACCAGGTACGGTCCACGAAACCAAAAAAAGGCGAGGAGAGGGGAGTCGAGCCGGGGAGGAGTCGAATGTCAGATCATAAACGTGTCAGAGGAGGAGACAGAAATCACAATCATGTCAATGTAAGAAACAAGAAATACAGTCAGCACTTTTTTTTTTTTTTTTTTTGAGTAAATTTTGTCGAGCGATGTTTTATACAACAGACGTGACAAACACACTGTCATGTCTCTCTCTCTCTCTCTCTCTCTCTCTCTCTCTCTCTCTCTCTCTCACACACACACACACACACACACACACACACACACACACTCAGAAATTCTTAAGGAGCTGTTGTAAACATTGACACGTTTTTTGGACTCCACCCCAACCACACAAACACACACACGTGCACACACACACACACACACGCGCGCGCACACACAGCAGTTTACTGAGGATCATATCCCGTCTGCGCTGTGATTGGCTGTGTTTTTTTTTTTCCTTCCTGCAACCCAATTGGCTGAGAGAACACATTAGTGAGTGTGTGAGAGCTGCATGTGCCTCGGCTTTGGCTGAACACACACACACACACACACACACACACACACACACATACCATTGGTGCGCTGGTGTGAATGACGTTTCAGAGAAATGTGGCATATACGCGTGTGTGTGTGTGTGTCTGTGTGTGTGTGTGTGTGTGTGTGTGTGTGTGTGTGTGTGTGTTTATCGGAAATGCCTACCTCCAGCCTTGCTAAACTTCTTTCTCTTTCTGTCTGCCTTACACACGTACACACACACACACACACACACACACACACACACACACTGTGAAGGTCAAACACTATAAACCTGTGTGAGATGTTTATATTTGATTAACACTAAATAAACTAGAAAATAATTCAACTACAAAATCATTTCACACTGAAAATGATTTCATCAATAAATCAATAAATCAATAATCAGATGAATTTTCTTCTCCAGTGGATGTCACTTGTCTGTTGCCAGGTTTATCAGCAGACTGATGCTGTGCAGCTGAACAGGACTGAGTCAAAGTGTGTGTCAAAGTGTGTGTCAAAGTGTGTGTTCGATGTCCAGTCAGCATGAAGCAGCTGCAGTGCCCTGCTCGGCCACAGGGGGGCAGCACACTCACAGGGAATGAGTCCAGTGTCACTGTTTCACCGGTCTGAACACACTCGCCTGGCTTTCTGTCACCAACATGGACCAAAGGCAAATGACCCAAAAAAGTGAAAAACCTGTGTGTGTGTGTGTGTGTGTGTGTGTGTGTGTGTGTGTGTGTGTGTATGTGTGCGCGCGTGCACACGTACTTACCCATGTAACACATCATTCATCATACATGTGTCTGTTCTTGGAAACCCAGGATGGGAACAGGATCATGTGTAACACCATCTCCTCTGTGTGTGTGTGTGTGTGTGTGTGTGTACATGTGTGTGTGTGTGTGTGTGTGTGTATGCTTGGGGTGAGGTTGGGTGAGAGTTACTTAAAGTCGCCCTGACTTATGTAACACGTCATGTTATCTAGTCACCTCTCTTACCCCGGTGTGTGTATGTGTGTGTATGTGTGTGTGTGTGTGTGTGTGTGTGTGTGTGTGTGGTAGTGTTTCATTCCAAAGTTTTAGTTTTCAATCTTAATGTTGTCTGTACAGAGCTATAGAAAACAAGTCACTTCTATAAGTTAGATCATTAATGATCTATAATTAGAGTTTGGACTCGACTCGTCAGCTCGTTACAGATTTATTTCATTTTAGAGTAATATCTGTATGTTTTCATAATAATAATTTCTATCGAACTGAACTACAGTTGTCCCTCACTATAACGCGGGTCACCTTTCACGGCCTTGCAGTTTCACGGATTTTTTTTAGTGAAATTTTGCATGCTTTTTTTTTTTTTTTACTGGACTTCTTTTTCTATGAAGGTTTGAACTTTGAGAGTTTAAACAAGAGAGAAAAGTGAGAAAATGTTCATGCCTGTCTGAGAAAAGTGTATAAAGTGTGTAGTGAGGGGTTTTACAGCCTTAAAACATCTAGAATAATTGTAAAAAATAAAGCTGACTACTTCGCGGATTTCGCCTATTGTGGGTTATTTTTAGAACGTAACTCCCGCAATTAAAGAGGGACCACTGTATTCACTTAAATACAATGTAGCCAAAATGCTACACTGTATTTAAATGCATTTATTTATTTATTTATTTTTAATAAATTTACTTTTTCTAAGCTTTGATCACCTGCACCTTTCTGGGTGTGTGTTCTTCTTTTTCAGGCTTCCCAGGTAAGGTATATGAGGGACGAAAAATGAAATTTCGTGTTAGGATCACACCCACAAACCAATCGTGCTTAAGACTAATGTAAGAACCGCCCACCTTATTAACATACGACACAGAAATACAAAAATAAATAAATGTGGAAATGTAGAAATACAGAAATAAATGTAGGAATAAATAAATAAATGTTGAAATAAATAAATAAATGTAGAAATAAAAGAAAGAATAAATAAATGAATAAATGTAGAAATAAATAAAAGTATAAATAAATAAATGTAAAAATAAATATATAAATACACAAATGAATAAATAAATGTAGAAATAAATAAATAAATAAATGTAAAAATAAATAAATAAATGCATGCATAAATGTATAAATACACAAATAAATAAATAAATGCATGAATAAAACAGAAATAAAGAAATAAATAAATGTAGAAATATTTATTAATTTAATTATTTATGCATTTATATATTTATATGCGTATTTATTTATTTATTCATTTATTTATTGTTTTGTCATTTTTCGTCCCTCATAAAGGTAAGGTAAGGTAAGGTAAGGTAAGGTAAGGTAAGGTAAGGTAAGGTAAGGTAAGGTAAGGTAAGGCACAGTCTCCCTCCTCAGAGTGTGAAACCTGTCGCTTTGGTAACCTCTTCCTCTAGCGCCACCCTCAGGCCAAACATTAACTTGTACACAGCTTGTATCTCTGAGTATCGTGCCTCCACGCCCCCCAGAGGATGAACTCTGATTATTTTGGTGACCTCATGACCTTTTTGCCGTCTCTAAATTTAACAAGAGGGTTGACTTGTGCTCCTGAAGGAAGGTTCCCTCTCATCGTCACATCAAATCTCAAAATCTACGGGGCAGATGGACATTACATTTGAAAAAACAGATTCCTGCTCCCTGAAGGCTGATCCCTGTCGGCTTTAGCGACCATATGACCTTTCCTGCAGCGCCACCCTCAGGCCAAAACATACACACCCCATTCTAACCCCATTCAGAAGTGACAAACACCCTCAAAGGGCCAAAGACTCTCATTATAACACAGTTTGAACTGAATTTCCTCATAAATTAATAAAAAATTCTATTTGCATTTTTATGTTTATTTTAACTGTAGCATAACCTCCCCTGTCTCCTTGTCGTCTCCTTGTGGTCTCCTTGTCGTCTCCTTGTTGTCTCCTTGTGGTCTCCTTGTGGTCACCTTGTGGTCACCTTGTCGTCTCCTTGTGGTCTCCTTGTCGTCTCCTTGTGGTCACCTTGTGGTCACCTTGTGGTCTCCTTGTGGTCTCCTTGTCGTCACCTTGTGGTCTCCTTGTCGTCTCCTTGTGGTCTCCTTGTGGTCTCCTTGTGGTCACCTTGTGGTCACCTTGTGGTCACCTTGTGGTCTCCTTGTGGTCTCCTTGTGGTCTCCTTGTGGTCTCCTGGTCGTCTCCTGGTCGTCTCCTGGTCGTCACCTTGTGGTCTCCTTGTGGTCTCCTTGTGGTCTCCTTGTAGTCACCTTGTGGTCTCTTTGTGGTCTCCTTGTGGTCACCTTGTGGTCTCCTTGTGGTCTCCTTGTGGTCTCCTTGTAGTCACCTTGTGGTCACCTTGTGGTCACCTTGTCGTCTCCTTGTGGTCTCCTTGTCGTCTCCTTGTGGTCACCTTGTGGTCACCTTGTGGTCTCCTTGTGGTCTCCTTGTCGTCACCTTGTGGTCTCCTTGTGGTCTCCTTGTGGTCTCCTTGTGGTCACCTTGTGGTCACCTTGTGGTCACCTTGTGGTCTCCTTGTGGTCTCCTTGTGGTCTCCTTGTTGTCTCCTGGTCGTCTCCTGGTCGTCACCTTGTGGTCTCCTTGTGGTCTCCTTGTGGTCACCTTGTGGTCTCCTTGTCGTCACCTTGTGGTCTCCTTGTGGTCTCCTTGTGGTCTCCTTGTGGTCTCCTTGTGGTCTCCTTGTGGTCTCCTTATTATCTCCTTGTTGTCTCCTTGTGGTCTCCTTGTGGTCTCCTTATTATCTCCTTGTGGTCTCCTTGTGGTCTCCTTGTGGTCTCCTTGTGGTCTCCTTGTGGTCTCCTTGTCGTCACCTTGTGGTCTCCTTGTGGTCTCCTTGTGGTCTCCTTGTGGTCTCCTTGTCGTCACCTTGTGGTCACCTTGTGGTCTCCTTGTGGTCTCCTTGTCGTCACCTTGTGGTCTCCTTGTGGTCTCCTTGTGGTCTCCTTGTTGTCTCCTTGTGGTCTCCTTGTCGTCACCTTGTGGTCTCCTTGTGGTCTCCTTGTGGTCTCCTTGTGGTCTCCTTGTCGTCTCCTTGTGGTCTCCTTGTGGTCTCCTTGTCGTCACCTTGTGGTCACCTTGTGGTCTCCTTGTGGTCTCCTTGTCGTCACCTTGTGGTCTCCTTGTGGTCTCCTTGTGGTCTCCTTGAGTTTCACAGAGGAGCCAGAGGAGTGGGATGTGGCAGAGCTTCAGAGTGTTTTGGCGGCGGGACCTTGATGGGGCCCAGCTCCTCGGGTTGATTCACGCTCTGTGGCGGAGCTGCGAGGCTGAGGCCGTTTGTCTCCTGGCCTTTGGAACCCGGCCCGGGACGTTCGCTCCCTGCCATCCTTGGCGACTTGTTTTATAAACGTGTTTGAAATTTTGTTGCATGTAAATTTGTTTGCATGAGCTTTAAATTTGTCAAATAAAGAGGGAGACGCCGTGACGCCGCGGGCCCCCCCCGGCCCCCGGCGCTGGCTGCCGGCCCGCTGCTTTACGGCCGCAGATCGATACGACCGCCATAAAGAAAAGCCTCTGTGACTCGACACGCTCCTCCCCCTCCTCCTCCTCCTCACTGCATCACTCAGCTGCTGCTGATGTTCTTCCCCTCCGCCTCCTGCTGTCCTCCTCTCAGGCGAGGCGACGTCACCGCCTCATATTTACAGTTTGATGCTCAGACTCTGTAACGGAGAGGCTTTGTGTACTTTATTAGTATTTTTTTTTGTATTTATTAGTATTTTTTTTGTATTTATTAGTATTTTTTAAAGTATTTATTAGTATTTTTTTTAGTATTTATTAGTATTTTTTTTTGTATTTATTAGTATTTTTTTTGTATTTATTAGTATTTTTTTTAGTATTTATTAGTATTTTTTAAAGTATTTATTAGTATTTTTTTTGTATTTATTAGTATTTTTTAAAGTATTTATTAGTATTTTTTAAAGTATTTATTAGTATTTTTTAAAGTCAGGTATTTGACTTTTCCTTGGGTTTTGTCCTTTGATCCGTCTCACACAGCAAAAGATTAGCCAGAGATTCCTGAACCTTTCACAATAAAAGCTCAGTGAACAAAGATGAGCAGAGGGCAGATGAGCATCTCCACCTTTCACAATAAAAGCTGCACCATGAAAAACTGAGGACCATTTAGACTCAACTGGCTCCTTGTTTCCTCTCCTTGTTTCCTCTCCTTGACTCCTTTCCTTGACTCCTCTCCTTGTTTCCTCTTCTTGTTTCCTCTCCTCGTCTCCTCTCCTCTCCTCCTCTCCTCATCTCCCCTTGTCTCCTCCTCCTCTCCTCTCCTCTCTCCTCTCCTCCTCTCCTTGTCTCCTCTCCTCCTCTCTTCCTCCTCTCCTCCTCTCCTTGTCTCCTCTCCTCCTCTCTTCCTCCTCTCCTCTCCTCCTCTCCTCCTCCTCTCCTCTCCTCTCCTCTCCTCTCCTCTCTTCTCCCCTCCTCTCCTCCTCTCCTCCTCCTCTCCTCCTCCTCTCTCCTCCTCTCCTCCTCTCCTTGTCTCCTCTCCTCCTCTCTCCTCCTCTCCTCCTCTCCTCCTCCTCTCCTCCTCCTCTCTTCCTCCTCTCCTCCGTCGTGTTGCATCATCTTCAAAGCCGCTCGGCCGCTCGCTCGCCG
>NC_043995.1:32411290-32418790 GCF_902150065.1 Myripristis murdjan | reverse complement strand
TAACAACAAAGACATAGACCCCAATAGTACAGTACATACAAAACAAAACAAAATAATCAAATACAAGAAAACAAAAACAAAGGCAAGACAAGACAAGACCAAAAATAATAAGGAGGGGTACGGGGGTTGGTACAAAATATTACGGCAGAAAGGTAATTAAAATAAATAAATAAATAAATAAAATGATTCAGAATCTGTTTAAGCTTTCTCAAGACAAGATCTAATAAAATCCCAGGGACCATCGAGTTCATCAGGTATGACATCATCTTGGAGAATTAGAGCAGCTTGTTCCACTGAGAGCAAATCTGTCTTTAAAAAGTCTTTATTCCAGTTTTCCATACTAAAACAGTTTGGTTTATGTTGTTTCCAGTTCATCAAAAAGTTTTTGTTATTCTTAAATAAAAGGCACCTAAGGTACATCACATGTTTCTGTCAGGCTTATATATGAATCACTCCACAAGCACAATTTTTTCAAAACTTGCAAATTATCCAGTTAAAACCCTCGCCGGTTCACCTTTCACGGCCTCGTAGTTTCACAGATTTTTTTTTTTAGTGCAATTTTGCATGCTGTTTTTTTTTTTTTTTTTTTTACTGGACTTATTTTTCTACGAAGGTTTGAACTTTGAGAGTTTAAACAAGAGAGAAAAGTGAGAAAATGTTAATGCCTGTCTGAGAAAAGTGTATAAAGTGTGTAGTGAGGGGTTTTACAGCCTTAAAACATCTAGAATAATTGTACAAAATAAAGCGGACTACTTCGCGGATTTCGCCTATTGCGGGTTATTTTTAGAATGTAACTCCCGCGATAAATGAGGGACCACTGTATGTCGAAATATGATCTACAAAGATACAGTTTACAAAGCAAATCATTACTCTGAAACAATTTGGGGCAATTTGGACATTTGATAGATTGTTTATTAAAATTATAAACCAAAACACCAATATTTCATGTTGCAAGGAAACACTGGCTGCTCGTTCACAAACCCTTTATGAATCATAAATGATGATACATCCTGCTCGTGTTGGCTAACGTTAGTTAGCAAGCAAAGAGGAAGAAATCAAGCTTGTTTTAAGGATTTCTGCTATTTCTGCTAAAATCATATAATATATAATATAATATTGATGATAATTACTAGAGTATGATACAATATATATGTAATATAAACTCAAGGGGTAGGATCGTATAAGTTTTTAACTTCTTCCTCCTCCCTTTTGAACATGGGCTGCATCTGGGAAATGGCATTGAATTTATTGATCTCTTTTTGTACTTTTCTTCTGTTGCCGTGTTGTTGCATTGTCTGATGCCCTTTATACAACATGTCCAAAATAAATAAATAAATCATAAATCATAAACACACAACACTCATGACTCTGATGCTGTGGCTGCAGCTGTAAAGAAGAGTTCATTAGTAGTCCAGTCATTTTATGAAAAAACCTAGGACAAATTGCAAGAGAAGCAAACTCAACTGATTTTGTATCCTCAGTTTGTCCTGAGTGAGGGGGAAAAAGTCCCAAGAAATCCCATTGGTGGAAAGTTTTGAAAATCACCTATTTATGACCACATATTACCAAAAAACACTGTTTTTAACACACAGGGGAAAGGGGTTCAACATTTTACTTTCAGATATCACTATAAAAATTCACAAGTTGATTACACACACAAAGACAAGAAAAAAAGTCAATTACAAGTTCTTTGAATTATTCTGTTTACACATGCATATCACACATTATCTGATTTGATATGCGCTAATAAGGAATATAAAGAATAAATGCCAGAACAGATATTTAAACAGTGAATTAAAAGGTCACTATATATATAGTAACCTTTTAATTCACTGTTACATAGTAACCTTTTAATTCAAGGTTACTATATATATAGCAACCTTTTAATTCATTGTTTAAATGTCTCTTCTGGCATTTATTCCTTATATTCCTTATTAGCGCATATCAAATCAGATAATGTGTGATATGCATGTGTAAACAGAATAATTCAAAGAACTTGTAATTGACTTTTTTTCTTGTCTTTGTGTGTGTAATCAACTTGTGAATTTTTATAGTGATATCAGAAAATAAATTTTGACCCCCTTTCCCCTGTGTGTTAAAAACAGTGTTTTTTGGTAATATGTGGTCATAAATAGGTGATTTTCAAAACTTTCCACCAATGGGATTTCTTGGGACTTTTTTCCCCTCACTCAGGACAAACTGAGGATACAAAATCAGTTGAGTTTGCTTCTCTTGCAATTTGTCCTAGGTTGACCCCAATTTTGGCCTAAAATTACTGGACTATAGCAGCATTTAACAGCCACAACACGGCTTTATCTGTGAAAGTCTGACCCTGCAGTGTGTGTGAGAGTGTGTTTATACAGTCTGTGGTAAGAGCAGAAACACAGAGTCACAGTCAGTGTGTGGCGCCCTCTGCTGGTTGTGGTCCTAAACAGCCACGTAGACGGTTGATGCCAGGGGCCGGCTCTGCTCTCATGCTTTCAGAAATCGTCTTGTTGAGCTGAATTTGAAACGCTTTGGACTGAACTGAAAACGCAGGGGGGCGTGACCGAGCTGCGATATTTGTCGCCGTGGGAGCGTGAACGTGTTGCGTGTTGACGGAGGTGAAGCCAAAGACAGTGACTGTGTTTACATGGTGTTTAGTGTCCCGGTTTGGATCGGGTTTTTTAAGTATCCCGTTTTTGTGTTTGTGCACATAAACACCACATCCCGAATTCAGAAACCGGGTCATGACCTTTTCCCGGTTTCAAGAAACCCGGTTTTGCCACCTGGAGTGCTCCGATAGAAGCCGGGACACTGGAGCATGTATACACCTCATCCCAGTCTCTGACTGCTGCCCACCGTGTGACGCAGGCGCCAGAGTGACGCAGCAGATAAACAAGCAACATGGCGGCAACAAGAGCTTCCCGTTTTTGGAGCGACGAAGAGAAGAGACTGAATTTTGCCTGAAAATAATTAAAGCACTCAATGTAACTGGCGCTTTTCCACAAGCACCTACTCGGCTCGACTCGGCTCGCCTCAGTTTCGGTCATACCGAGTCGAGTCGAGCCGAGTAGGTGCTCATGGAAAAGCGGCATACATGTTACAGTTTTTCTCAACTGTGACTGAGTAATGCACTTCTCATTTGTATATTTTTGTACTTTATTTTGACGTAGGCTTACTGTATACAAGTGCTAAATGCACAAGATTTCTGTTTGTTTTTGTACTGTGCAAGTGCCACGTGTAAATGCACAAGATTTCTGTTTGTTGTACTTTTTTTTTTTTTACTATATACAAGTGCTAAATGCACAGGTTTTTTGTTTTGCATCATGCATTTAGCCTCCAGTGAACACTAAACATTTATTTCTACAGCTTCATGTCCTGAGCAATGTGTTTTCTATTTTTCTATGTAGTGTTTAGTGACTGCTCAGTAGTGTTTTTAATTTTGATTGACTCGGGGCACAATTTGACAGCATTGTTCAGTTTTGAGCACAGATTGAACTGTTTTGAGGTGAAAGTTTGGTTTTGCAAGAGGAGTCTGAGGTTTTGTGAATGTAGCTTGAAAACTGGGTTTTGTGTTCACAGGTTAGAGAAAAGGAGAGCAACTTTTGAGAAATGTGTCTTAGCAATCGAGAAAAACTGTAAGATGGCAGAAGACACAGAAATGCCGACCTGTTGCGGACTGTTCCCACGTGACGCTGGTTTTCCACCTCGCACCACGAACACGTTAGGTTGCAGTGGAAAATACTGAAGCGCCGCTGAGTATTTCCTAACGCTGAGCCCACTAGAAGAGGTCTCATGTTTGTCTGACTTCTAAATATAATCAATATATTATATCACACTTCTCGCTCAATCTGTTACAAACAAAAGACGTAAAAGACGCGACACACGGCTGCGCAGAGAGGACGCAGTGATCAGAAAACGGGTTCCTGGTATTTATCATGTAAACAGGGATATGAAGAACCGGGTTTCCCTGTGTTCCATGTAAACATCACATCCTGGATACGCTCAAAGCCAGGATACAGTCAATTTTCCAAATCGTGGACGAAAATGTTCCACCCCAAAGCTTCTTCTTCTTCTGCAGAGCAGCTCCAGCCGTCAGACGGAGGCGGAGCAGGAAAAGAGGAAACGCTTCAGGAAAGAGGCAGAAGCTCCGAACTGGACTGAAGGAGGCGGACTGAACATGAGCCGGCGTGGCGTTGTGTTCGCCGCACCGCAGCCGGCTGAGCCACCGGGCCGCTAAAACCCTTACATAACCGCCCCTTTAAGTCTGGATGGGTAGCTTCCTGTGCACGCGGCGTTCACGTCCCACACGAGAGTTCAGTTTGGGCAAAGCGGGCGAGCGGGACGAGGCTTCACTTTGTGATTTTAAGTTTTCAGACAGGTGTGTGAGCCGGCCTCGTGCAGCCTTTAAGCACAGCTCCGGCTTTTTCTGTTTGCATTTTGTATTTACGGTCATGCACCTCAGAGGAGGACATTTTCAAATCAGTTTTCTCTGATTCTGTGGCTCATTCACTCTCATTCACTTTGAAACAGCAGCAAAAAACAACTGGAGCCTTCTTTGAAAAGTCACATTTTAAAAGAAGTTGCTCTCGCTGTTTGTGCCACGTTCAGGAACCAGGATTCAGCCTGTAAACCAGAGGATGCAGCAGATTTGTTTAGACTCCAAACTCGACTTCATTCAGATTCAGTTTGACTCAAAGCTGAACTGGATTCACGGCGGCTCGCTCGGTGAACGTCTGTGTGAACGTCTGTGTGAGCGTTTAGATCGAATGAAATCCTCCTCGTGTCACTTTGACAACACGGCCGCCTGAAATAAAAACACGTGACTCTGCAGAAACTGAAACGACCGAAAACCAAACTGGAGATCTACAGGGCAGATCATTTATTTTGAAAAGACGACCTCAACTGGAGGAGTAGAGGAGAGGAAACAAGGAGAGGAAATGAGGTGAGGAAACAAGGAGAGGAAAGGAGGAGATAAGGAGAGAGGAGGAGGATGTGTGCAGGTCAGCTGAGAACAGAGAACAGCTGGTCTCTGTCTGACTCAGGTGGTTTCAAAAAGCTCTGAGTAAGACACACACACACACACACACACACAGATCCCAGAGGAGTGACCAGCCATGCGTAGCAGAGAGTGTGTGTGTCTGTGTGTTTGTGATGCCATCTATATTTAGGTTTACCTGGCAAGTGTGAGTGGGAGTGTGTGTGCGTGTGTGTCTATGTATGTGTGTGTGTGCGTGTGTGTGTGTGTGTGTGTGTGTGTGTTTGGCATTTTTCTCCTGTATACAAGGTAAATAATAATACAAGGTGACATCTAAAACCAAAATGCACAAAAAGCTGCACAGAGTCTATATACATGTTTTTTTTTTTTTTTCTTTCTTTCTTTTCCCACCGGACGACATGCAGATGTCGTACAGCATCCTGAGCCCTGTTGCCATGACAACAAGTAAACGTGACATCATTAACCTAAACGTGACGCCTGAGTCAAACGGCGACAAAAACATCAAAATTCAATGAATCGTGATTTGAAAAATGTGTTTATCAAGGATCAGCTCCGTTTTATTCTGCCGTTGTAATCAGAGACAGTGCCCCATTAAATTAAACATTATCTGTAATAACTAGGCTATATAGATTATTATTTTTTTTACATGCTAGTGAGCCAATCCCATTGCTACAGCAGTAATCATAACTCTTCCCTTCACACCCTGAGCACACTCCTCTGATTTCTTTCAAAAACACGTGAAAAGGCAAGAAATGACCTCAAAACTCAGCGAGAAATAGAAAAGTTACAGGAAAATGACCTGAAAATTAGAAAAAAAAACAAACAAACAAACAAATAAATAAATAAATTACTGAATTTAAAGGAAAAAATACGCAACTTAGTTTTAAATATTAAAGTTAAAGTTACAAGAAAATGACGCAAAATCATGAATACAGTTTTCTGAACATTTTCTATTTTCTCTCATTTTTCAGGTTCCTAATAATACTACAATATTTTTTTAATTCATTCATTCATTCATAATTTCTTGCAAATTTGATTATTTTTCACTTTCCCCCCTCATTTTTCAAAAAAAAAAAAAACAAAAACAAGAAAACATCCAATCAGTTTGCTCAGGATTCAGAGGGTTAAACTCGTGAAAGCTTCAGGTTTAAATATTTAAATCTTAGACGCTTCATCCCAGCCTGGTTTCCACATGATAGGAAGGTGCAGCCCTGCCACCTGTTGGCAGCAGGGGGGTACTGCTGCTGCGCCCCCGACAGGCGAAATCCACATCCAGTCGTGTAATCTGTACAGATTTACAGCAGAAAGCACAAACTGATCTGGAGCTAATCCCACCAGGAGTCAGGACCACTGATCTTCATCATGAAAGCTTTAATTATTAAATATAAAATAGTGACACTTTATGAGTCATCAGATTTATTTTCCTAAGATGGCGATGGAATGTTTCAGTCATTTCATTCTGTCATCATCCTAGGAAAAAAACAAACAAACATAGGCTTCCAGCGGTTAGCTTAGCCACGAAGGAGGGGCCAACTCTGAATGTTTTATTTACAAACATTCTGCCTTTTAAGGAAGTGAAGTGACACTGCAGATAAACAAAGTGACATCATGACGGTGACGATGTGGTTTAAAGGAGAATTCCACTGTTTTTCAGTCTGGGTCCTAAATTTCCATCCAAATGACGGATAAAAATTTTTGGAGCGAGACTCTTCCTCCGTCAGCGGCTAAACAATCTGCAGTGTAAAGTTACCACAACAAACTGTGTGTGTATGTGTGTGTGTGTGTGTGTGTGTGTGTGTGTATGTGTGTGTGTGTGTGTGTGTGTGTAGGGGGGATGTGTGGACAAGAGGAAGAGTTAAAGTGAGGAAGAGGAGGAAGACGATGCTGCAAATCCTCATCTCATTCTGCTCCCATTCCCCCAGATTAGTGTGTGTGTGTGTGTGTGTGTGTGTGTGTGTGTGAGACACTTGTAAGCCTTGCCTTGTGTCGGTGTGTGTTTATGTGTGTATGTAATATGTACACATGAGTGTGTGCATGGGTGAAAAAGTCTATTTTAAGCTTTCTGTGTGTGTGTGTGTGTGTGTGTGTGTGTGTGTGCATGTTTGTGTAAAGAACTCACTAATAAGCTTTTGTATGTGTGTCATGTGTTTATGCAGATATGAATGCATGTGTGAAGAAGACAAACATTTTGTATGCATGTGTGTGTATGCATGTGTGTGTGTGTGTGTGTGTGTGTGATCGTATTAGGATGTAAGTTGTGTGTCTGTGCTCGCGAACAAATTATGTGTGTACTTACGTGTGCATTTCTCTATAATAAGAGTGTACAAATGTCACTTGTAAACCTGTGTGTGTGTGTGTGTGTGTGTGTGTGTGTGTGTGTGTGTGTGTGTGTGTGTGTCATCCTCTCTTCCTTGGTGGGAATCTGAGCTGGAAAATCCCGACGCTCCGCAGAAATCCAGTTTAATGACGACAGGCAGCAGACACACAGCCGACCGGAATAATCAGATCAGGAATTAGGG
>NC_043995.1:32373790-32406290 GCF_902150065.1 Myripristis murdjan | reverse complement strand
ACACACACACGCTGCACAGAGGCTCAAGTCAGAACATTTGAAAATGCAGTTTCCAGGCACGAGAAACATTCAAGAAAATTCTACTTTTGGAGAAAAAGTCGTGGCAATCTGACCGAAGCGGCATCAACTGTGTTAAACGCCGACTGTTGTGTTGAAATGCTTGTAAAATGCAGACGCACACACACACACACACACACACACACACACACACACACACACACACACACACACACTGAATCTGTCATGTGCGTTCAGATTGAGTCAGAGCAGGTCTGAAGTTGAAATGTTGGCACAAACGGTGATTTCTCCACCTCCATTTCTTTTATCCTGTTATTTACTCAGACAGTCTCGTTAAGACCAAGATCTCTCTTTTTGCCTGGATGATGGATTTATATTCCTCGTATTTATTTCAGATTATTGTCTGCTCCTCCGCCATAAAGTCTGCGGCTCGGGTGGATTTTTCCTTGTCTGTGATTGGTCGTATGCAGCAAACACCGCCCATTTATGTGAGCGCACACAGATCTAGATTGGAAAAGCCTGGGTTCAGTTAGTGAGGTGAAGCTTTATGGGACCAAAAATCCGGACTGTGGATGTCTGGTTAAGTGAAGCCAGATAAGTAAGAGAAAGCCCAGGTATGTTAATCCAGATTTATGGTACAGGCCCCCGGTCATATGTGAGATTAGTTGAGGACACATGAACGCCTCAAGGCTGCCACCAGGGGGCGACAGAAGTGCACCTGGTTCACGTGCTGTCCTCGATTTATCAGGCGCAGCAATGACACGATTTACAAAATAAATCTAACAATTATGGATCTGAATCCAAATACATTACTTGGGAAAGCATGCATAATGAGATCTAAACATATTTATTCTACCTGAATTTGGTTATTGTTCAGATTCGGGTGAAAAACAACCAGCTCCTTGTCGACTTCTCATGATGTGATAATAATAATAATCATATGAGAGAGGGGCTGCACAGCCTCTGTGTGCAGAACGGCTGACTGCCCAACTCCCTCCATGTCTTATTATTACAAGCTGTCATGTTAACTCTTCAGATTATATTCTCAAACCCCCACATTCCACATGCGCACAACATAAGAGCTCTAATCTGACATCCACTGGTAAATCAAAGCTTCCTTCACTAAAATCTTCCAGATTAAAAAAAAAAAAACACTTTAGAGTTCCTGGATATTAATCTCAAATGAGCCACTACAGTTAAACATAACACTCCAGGTGATTATAATTATGCACAAAGAAAGACACATGAACAGACATGTGGATATGAACTGATCTATATTGATGGCTTGTAAATGGATGGATCTGTAGCTAAAAGACAGACGTGGACCTCCTCTGTCTCTCAGGTGATAACAAAATAACGGGCATAGTGCAACATAACCCATTTTATTATATTGTCTCATTGTCTTATCGATTTATTTGGTGTATTATCTATTTATTAATTGGTGTCTCCTGGGCCTGTGCAATGTTTACATCTCCCCCTTTTTCTATAGAGTTTAATGTACTTTACAGAGGTGGAAAAACGTTTTCGGACACCCCATGCATTTGTGAAATATTGCATTAAGAAATCACTCTTAGGTCTTCAAGTGCAATTTCTTTTAGTACAGTCACAGCCAAAATACTAAACAAATCCTAAAGAAGCCATTCAAAACTTCAAATTGATTGGTTCCATAAAAATACATAAGAAATTTGGAGTATTGGGTCATTTTGGTACCAGTGATGAAGGTCATTCTTTTTATTAAAAGACACAGTTTTTGTTGCCGAGCTTGGTGTCTATATAAAGCAGCACATCTGAAAGTTCTTCAGACACAAAAATGGCTAAAACAAGGAACCTAACGCAGGAAACACGCCTGAAGATAAAGATTACACTGTCAGCTATTTAGTTTGGGTAGTTTTTCTTGTAAACAATAACCAAAAAAATAGAATTTGTATTTGTTTGTATCTGTCTAATGCAGCCACACCTTTTGAAACACAAAAAACATTTTTCCACAAATATTTCATGATAATATTTGAGATTGTGAGATTGTGTAAAATTTTAAGGGTGTCCGAAAACTTTTTTCCACCGCTGTATTTTTATAGAAGTATGTGTTTTTAGAGATTTATGTGTCTTTCTTGTGTCTTTTTAACTCGACTCTCTGAATGAGTTCCTATGTGTGTTTGCACAAATGGCAAATAAAGTTCTTGAATCTTGAATGTTGATGGACAGATCGCTGGGTGAGGTCCTCCTCTTTCCTCCATGATGCTCCCAGCTGCAGAGGAAGACGCCACTGCAGGTTGTGTCGTGAGCCATGACGCAGCAGGACGGACGGACGGAAGAACGGACGGAGGGATGGACAGACGGATGGACGGACGGATGGACGGATGGACGGATGGACGGAGGGATGGACGGATGTGCAGAGGGTGGACGACGGACGACTGAGGAGTAAACGAGCTTTTTAAAGGAGCTCCTGCTTTGTCTTGAGCGTCTTCGTGGCTCAGCTGCATGTGAACGTGTGCATGTTTATTTTGGTGTGTGTGTGTGTGTGTGTGTGCTCCAGTGTGTGTGTGTGTGTGTGTGTGCTTGCAACCTGCAGGGTGTAAAGTTGATGCTTGTTGGTTGCATCTAGGCTGTAGCGTATGTGTGTGTATGTGTGTGTGGGTGTGTGGGTGTGTTTTTTTTTTTTTTTTTTTTTTTTTTTCTAGCCCTCATGGCCCGATAAGTGTTTTCACTCCAGTGCACCACGGTGACAACAGGTATTAGGCTATAATTTAAGCGTAAAGCCTAATGGAGCTGGAATAACGAGGCCCAGAGCCGGTGGCCCGCCTGTCTCTCCCATCACGTCAGGCTGCCTGGTGGCCCGGCTGCCGCACAGCCAGGTCGCCTGAACGCGAATCAAACGCCTCCGCTCTTCCATCTGGTTTCATTAGGACAATGGGCGGCACTTTAACTCACGCGCATTAAAGCAATAACACCAGAGAGGGCGTTCTTTAATGCGATTATGGCTGTGTGAGGGTGATGCAGCAGCGGAGTCCACATAATCCTGCTGCAGATCGACCTGCAGGGCCTCCACACACACACACACACACACACACACACACACACACGCGCACGCACACACACCGGCTGACAAAACAGCCTGAAAAAAGGGTTTGCATCACAGGGAGGAGACAGAGGCTCTGCTCTCGTGTCACTGAGGATCATACTGATTTATTTTGGTGTTTATATGCAAATGCGATGGAAGAGCAGGATAGAAATGATTTTTTTTAAAGGTGCATTTCCACATATTTGCAAAAAGTCTTGCAAAAAGCAGGAGGTGGCCTTTTTGTTTTTTTACATTAAAGAAATTAGTGAAGAAATAGCGATGGAAGCACGCGTTGAATACATGATGATGACTGAGTTTGATGAGCATGAGTGACATTTTCAAGTTAAATCTCATTTCTCAGTTTTTAAAAAGCCTCTGCTGCGGCCGTCTGCCTCTCACTTGGCTCATCTCCATGTTTTCTTTTACATTCTTTTGTTCATTATGTGAGTTCATTATGAAACGGACTAAACAGCCGAGGTAATTATCACCTCCTGTCACACACACACACACACACGCTGCATTCACTGCACTTGGAAAATATGAAATAAAGTATTGTCAGTGTTTCGTTTTCTCATTTACATGCTGTTAGACCCTCACTCCTCCTCTCTCTCTCTCTCTCTCTCTCTCTCTCTCTCTCTCGCTCTCTTTCTCTCTCTTGCTCTCTCTCTTTTTTTTTTTTAAATCATAAATCATAAAGCAGAGGCTCGGTCCTCCAAGGTGTTGCATCATCTTCAAAGCTGCGTTCAACACGGCCGCGTCGTGTTCAACATGTTACGGCGAGTCAGGCCTCATGATCGTCACACACACACACACACACACGCACACACACACACACACACACACGGATGTGTCTTTATTTATATGTAAATTACTTCTCATCCTGTGTGATGATGTTTGATCTGATCGACACAAGAACTGGAGCCTCTCCTGGCAGAAATTATTTACTGCTTTAGACTTCATCCACTTCCACTGTGTGTGTGTGTGTGTGTGTGTGTGTGTGTGTGTGTGTGTGTGTATCCCGGCGGGGCGGCTGCACCTGAGGGACGGGGCACAGTGGGAGTGTGGACAGCCAAGCTCCTGCACACGTGTGGATTTTAAAGACTTTATTGTTCCCAGCGAGGACCGGGGAGCTAAATCTGCTGAGTCATGTCCTTTAGGAGAAACAAACATAATAAATACGATGCAATGATCCTTAAATCTCTGCAGGACTGTCAAAATGGCTCATTGAAATCAAACTTGCATTTATGTGAGTGCAATCGACCCTCACCGTGTGTGTGTGTGTGTCAGTGAGACCGTGAGTGCAGGCGGTGAGGAGTGAGCGCTCTGTCCTGTCATCACGTCTCTGCAGCTCCTCGGCTCGGTTTCCGTCTGTTTCCGTGTGTTTTTTTCACGATCGGCTCCACTTCACCGATCAAACTGAGCGACTCTGACGTTTTTAGTGCGAGTCGAGTCCCGAAAACTGAGAAAAGGGAGGAGCTCCCGAGGGGGAAGCCCCGGCTCGCTTTGAAAACACCAACTTTGAGTTTTTCCAGGTTGCTGTTCACACTGACAACCACTAGAGGGAGACTCAGTCAGCCAATCACGTTTCCTCTCACTAATTAATGTCATCACATAACGACGACGTCACCACGTTAACAAGCAGATGAAAGCAGATGTGTTAGACGCTTTGCATTGTGGGTAGATCAGGATGACTGAATGACGCCGTTACTCGAGCGGGGAGATCGTTCACTGTTATTATGGATCCCACAGGAGTTCTGGGCAAAACGAGCCCACGAGCGCTGTGATTGGTCACAGAATTCCCAATTTCCCTTTTAGTCCAGTAATTAAATATAAAGTAACCTTGAATTAAAAGGTTACTATATATATAGTAACCTTTTAATTCACTGTTTTAATATCTGTTCTGGCATTTATTCCTTATATTCCTTATTAGCACATATCAAATCAGATAATGTGTGATATGCATGTGTAAACAGAATAATTCAAAGAACTTGTAATTGACTTTTTTTCTTGTCTTTGTGTGTGTAATCAACTTGTGAATTTTTATAGTGATATCTGAAAGTCAAATGTTGACCCCCTTTCCCCTGTGTGTTAAAAACAGTGTTTTTTGGTAATATGTGGTCATAAATAGGTGATTTTCAAAACTTTCCACCAACAGGATTTCTTGGGACTTTTTCTCCTCACTCAGGACAAACTGAGGATACAAAATCAGTTGAGTTTGTTTCTCTTGCAATTTGTCCGAGGTTTTTTCATAAAATGACTGGACTATTTGGGGATCAATAAAGTGTTTCTGATTTCTGATCTGAATTCGTCGCCCACGAGCCCTGATCCAATCGAAACCCGCACCCCGGCCGGGTGGGCGTGTCTTGCCCAGAACTCCTGTGGGATCCATAATGACACAGAATGCTCACGTTTGTCCTTCAGTGCTGGAGAAGCTGAGGTCACATGATCCGCTGTCAGCCAATCACAGCAAACCTTTATCCTTTGAAATTCTTCAGTTTTGTCACTGAACAGGCAAAGAGCAACTTCACACGAAAACACTTTACATCACGGGAATCTCTAAAAAAAAAAAAAAAAATCTTTAAAAATTTTTTTTTTTAAAAAAAACTTAATTTTTTGTTGTTGAATAAAAAAAATGAAATAAAATAATGGCTGGTGACAAATTGAGTTAAATGCTTGGAGAAGTCAAGAGGAAGTCTGAAAAGTTTTTGTAAAAAATAAAAAGTGAAAAGTGTTTGAAGCTGGACTGAGAGGAGGAGGAGGAGGAGGAGGAGGAGGAGGAGGAGGAGGAGGTGAAGGTCAGAGGAGAGCTGCAGTAACAGTCTGTCAGTCAGCTCTCACATGTGTTGGCTATTCACACACACACACACACACACACACACACACGGTGCTTGGCCCTGACTGCTAAGGTTAGCGGCTGTCAGTCTGTTTCCTGCTGCCCTTTGCTTTGTGTGTGTGTGTGTGTGTGTGTGTGTGTGTGTGTGTGTGTGTGTGTGTAAGTGAGAGAGAGACAGTCTGCATATTTGTGAAAGTGTGTGTGCAGCAGTGAGGCGGAACATATGCCAGATCTGTGTGTGTGTGTGTGTGTGTGTGTGTGTGTGTTGGACAGACAGTAGATGGAGCCTCTATTGTTTCTGACTGTTTGACCGTTGGAGAAAGTGACTGTGATTAAGAATCAGTGACAGTTACACACACACACACACACACACACACACACACACTCAGTTAGCTTTAAAGGCAGCTTCTAGTTAAATAAGAAACATTTAAATTGAATGCTATAAATGAGAAACGTGTGTGTGTGTGTGTGTGTGTGTGTGTGTGTTATTTCATAAACACAGTGTATAAACTGTGTGTGTACAGGCTGATTTTTGCTTCTGCTGCAATGTTATTTTTTTTTTTACATTTTTTGACCTAATTTTTTTTTTTGCCGTGAATCCTCTTTGAAACGAGCCATACCCATTAAAAATACTGTTACTTTATTTTCAGGATTATTTTATTATTTTTAGTCGAATTGTCTTATTATTGACACTTTTTTCTTTTTTTTTTAGGTGAAACGTGGCTCCTCCCCCTTCCCTCTGCTGACTGACAGCAGAAACTTACTGAAGCAACAGTTTTCTATGCTGGTGTTTGTGTGAATGTTGATTCATTAGTGAGGCGGATCTTCCTGTGGTGACACAGATTTGGGCGCCTCATTTTCAGATTACACAGATTATTATTTATTTTATTTAATTGCATAATTGATTGTCTCTCTTTTAGTGTCATTGTCTGCCAGTCTCCCACATGGATATGTTGCATTCTTACTCTAAATTTTATGTCTCTTGTGTCCCTGTTTTTATGTATTATAACCCTTGTGTCCCTTTGTGTGTATTTTAATGGTTCTTTAACATCATGCCGGAGGACTGCGGTTGTAAACTAGCCTCTAGCTAACACTGGCACATTTACAGCAATGTTAATTAATGTGCACTGTCCTCTCTAAATAAAATAAATAAATGTAAATGTATTATGGAAGATGGACGTGCTTAAGGCTGATGGGTGGTGAGCTGATGAGGACAAACAGGTGATGACCGGTTGAAGTGCCGCGAACACCGTGAATAGAAAATGCAGCAGAAATCAGTCGCTCCCTGTTAGGCGAGCTGGTGATCAGCAGACAGAGGGCAGCAGCGAGTCAAACAAACACACAAACACACACAAACAAACAAACAAGCAAACAAACAAACAAACAAACAAACACACGGTGGAAAACAGCGTCAGGACGGTCCAAAGTGAAAAGTTTCTCTGATCCTCCTGCAGAGATCAGAGCCACAGGTGTGCTGTAAGGTGCAGATCTGTGTTATATTTGTGATGTTTACAGCCTGTAAATGATTCATCTCAGTATTTTACAGGCTGATTTGTGATGGAAAAAGGATTTACGTTTTTTTTTTTTTTTTTTTTCCCGTCTGGTTTGAAGAGACTAACAAACCCGTGCAGTGCTGACAAACCTGGTAAGAATGAACATGGAACAAACACAGTATCAGGCTGGTTGTGGTGCACGATATGTTTTTATATGTTGTTGTTTTTCTATTTTTATTTTTATGGGGAAACACTTTTGGTGGTGTTTGTATACAGATCGGTTTATTTTAATCTGTTGTAATTTTAATCTGTCTGACTTTTTTTTTTTTTTTTTTGACACTTGCTGCTGTTAAAACGTGTTTGTTCTTGTTCCCAGAAAAACCGGGAGACGAGTTGATTCAGTCTGGAGACAGGAGGGCCTCTCTCCTCCCGCCGGCCGATCTTTCACCTCGTGAGAAGAAAAACAGGATTTCAACACTTCATCTGAGGCTGAATGAGATTTTTCTTGGCCGTGTAGAAAACAGAGCGCGTTTCCTCAGAGCCGCCTGTGTGTGTTTTCGCTGCGTCACGTAAAAAAAAAAAAAAAACAGGCTTTTGAACGCGTTTCAGGAGCTCGGCGGTCATTAAAGCTCCTCAGCGAAAAACAAAAACACCAAAAATGTGGGGTTTTTCTTTGTCGACACGCCGGCGGTGAAACGTTATGGGTCCGGCCTGTCAGTCAGCGGCGAGCGGCGAGCGGCGAGCGGTTTCTTATCCCTGCTCGTGAAAATGATCGGCTGTCAGGTCCTGGAAGAACGCGAGGCTTTCACAGGAAATCGGCTGAAACATGAAAAGATCGGCCACGCTCGGCGCTTTTTAACTCCAACCATCAGGAAGTCCAACACGCCGGCGAGGGACTGATGTTCCTCCCGTGTGTCGGCGGCGGCGCCTCCTCGTTTGGACTTGAAGGGGAAAATAATTGCAGGCCTGCGGACAAAAGGAGCCGCTGCTGCCTTTCACCGGAAATTGTTTTTTGATGTCGTCAATCTGAGGCGTTTGTGTGCGGCGTTAAAGCACAAACTTCAATTACATGTTGTAAAGGGATTATTAACACACACACACACACACACACACACACACACACACACACACGCTGTGCATTAGCGAGGCCTCTTCACGTTATTCACAGATTTTTTCCTCTCTCTCTAAATGCAGATTAACAACCAGGAAGCTTCATCTGTATCATCCTCGTTCATTAAAACTTGTTTTTATGAACTTACTTTGATTCAGTAACTCCTTTATCACCAATTATGACCATTCATTTGAGACTTATCTTGCTTTAATAACGTCATCTTTAAATCTTTTTCTTTTATTATTATTATTATTATTATTATTATTGTTGTTATTTTTATGTTTATGGGCTTTTTTTTTATCCTCTATAAAGGAGCTTTAGCTGTGCTGTGGGAAAGCCTGTAAAATAGATTCCTGTACGCTGTAATTTAACCGTTTTTCCTCCTGTCCTGTGTTTATTCTCCTTTCATTTATTGTACGATGCATTAATACGGACTTTTAATATTGATTTGGGGCAATATTCTCATCCTGTACACGGTTTGTTTCTGCACCGTGTCGTCCTCTGCTCGGCGCTCAGATTTCTGCGCTGACGTGAAGGCAACAGGACCGATCGAGGCTGATTGACGGGGAATCGATTGATCAGTTGGGGTCCCGGGACGTTTTACAGACGAGTCGCAGCCCAGCAGTGAAAACGCTCTGTCCCGGCTCCGACACCGTCAGTCTGGTTAAAGGAATATTCCCACATTTTGTAAAGGTAAAACTCCCTTTTCCTGACTTACCCAGACTGAGTCTTTAGCTTCGCTCTGTTAAAGTTAATAGAAACGACATCATGTGTGTTTGAAACATTAATAATTAATGGATCTACCCTCAAATTGCAGATCCCTGCGCCGGGCGGAAGGATACATGTGCACAGCGGTCACTCTCCCATCAGATTAACGTCATGCTTCATAAAGTGGATAATAGCCTGAATCACCAGTGGATCACATTAATTAGTGACAGACAGGGGTTTAACAAATCCCTCACTGAATAATGAATTGAATGAATTGATTCCTTAAAGAAACTGATGAATGAATGAATGAATCGTGAAAATCGAGCACTTTGAATCAGTTTGTTCTCGGTTCTTAGAAAAACACGCCAAACTTCAGACAGAACGAGAGGCGGCTTGCAGCGTGGACCCGTCCTGGAGTTAAAATGCATTTTTTAAAAAATGTATTAGTTAATTATAACAAAAAAAGAAGTTGATTTATGCCACATGATCCTCTGTGAGAATCAGACAAACTCAGAGCTGCTGGAAGGTTCTTTTTTTTTTCACTCTGACGGAGCCAGGCTAACGACTCCCATAGACTTCAAGTCTTTATGCTAAGCTAACAGGACATGCTACCCATAGGGACTGAACCTCTGGACGTACAGAGGAGAAAACGGTGTCCAACATCTGGTCTCAGTCTGGGGAAAAGAGGATACCGACCAAAATGTTGGAGTATTCCTTCAAAAGCACGGACTCTCGAGCTACCGTTAGAGTTCTCATCGGGCCTGAAAATTAAGACCCGACCCGACCCGGGCACGACTGGGCCAGCCCGAGGCCCGACCCGACCCGACTAATTAGCCGAACTTTAGGCCCGACAGCCCGATAAAGCCCGAAAAAAAAAAAAAAAAAAAAAAAAATCGCCAAATTCGCCATTATTTAGCAGAGCCGGTCGGCCGCGGCACCGGGGCACCATCAGTCGGTATCAGGCGGGCCGGCCGCGGCACCGGCCAGCATGAGGCAGCTCACCTGTCAGATCCGGCAGACCTGACGGGTGGGCGCGGTATCGGACGGTGCCGCGGCCGGCCCGCCGGATGCCGACTGATGGTGCCGCGGCATGTGCGGGTCAATATGGTAGTCTAGATAACTGGAGATTTTTTTTTTTTTTTTCTCGTGCGCCCCCAAGTAGATTGCGCCCTGGGCAAAAACCATAGCAAAAACCGTCCCTGCTGCCGAGTCTGCCAGCACAGCCGGATACTGCTGCAACTCTCTCTCACTTGTTTGCGCTGCGCTCGCACAGCTGGTTGTCTGTCTATCTGTCTAACCCTAACCCTATCAAAGTTTAGCCTCCAAATCCAATCCAGTCTCTCACTCTCTCCACCAGTCACATAAAAATGAAACGTCATAATCAATAACAGAACACATAATTCAATTTTTTTATTAAAAAAAAAAAAAAAAAAAAAAAAAAAAAATCCCCCACAGAACCCGAAGCCCGACCCGACCCGCCCAATTCACGTAAATTTTAGGCCCAACCCGACCCGAAAATGTCGGGTCGGGTCGGGTCGGGTCGGGTTCGGGCAGAATATGAGAACTCTAGCTACCGTCATCATCCAAAAAGAGGTGAGAGTTCCTGAAACTGTGATGAAACACAGTTTTAGGATCTGTGTTTCCTACAGTAATCCGTTCTCAGCGTTCCAGACGATCACACAACTGTAAACAGTAAACCATCGACTAAAAGGAAAAGTTGAGTATATTTTCCTGTGTTTAATTAAAACAATACATAATAAAACCTGTGACTGCATGGAACTGCTGCCTAAATCTGTCAGCAGGGAAGATAAACGGTGAAAAAAAGATAAAGAGCAAGAAAAGATCCACGAGGCACAGAGGGCAAAATAAAAAATAGATTTCAGCTTTTGTAATTTTGCTCTAAAAAAAAAAAAAGAAAGAAATTGGAAGTGTGTGAAACAGAGGCAGGAACAGCGAGGGGCGGCGTGGGCGTCGCAGACCGAGGAGCGAGCGGGAAGTCAGGAGACAATTTGGTCAAATTAGCTGAGCTGTCAGTCGCTGCAGAGCCGAGGCTGAAAGGCCACGGGAAGAGAGCGATGGAGACGACACACAGACGGCTGCTACGTTAATTAGCTATCGGTCCGTCCCTCCGCTGGTGGTGGCTCCGCTCTCGACTCTCATTGGCTGCTCAGAGAATCTTTTATCATCTTTTATCTTTTATCATTTTATCATCTCTGTCTTTGATGAGTTCACACGTTACGTCCAGATTCCAGCTGTGAAAACCAAACATGTTTGATTTCCAACTCGCGCAGATCATTTTTTCTTTTTCTTCTCAGAGTCTGTGGAGGACGGTGGTCTGTGAGGTCATTAAACGCATCACAGCAGGGGCACGGCGGTCTGTGAGGTCATTAAACGTATCATCGCAGGAGGACGGCGGTCTGTGAGGTCATTAAACGCATCACAGCAGGGGCACGGCGGTCTGTGAGGTCATTAAACGTATCATCGCAGGAGGACGGCGGTCTGTGAGGTCATTAAACGCATCACAGCAGGGGCACGGCGGTCTGTGAGGTCATTAAATGCATCGCCGCAGGGGGACGGTGGTCTGTGAGGTCTTTAAACGCATCACAGCAGGGGCACGGCGGTCTGTGAGGTCATTAAACGTATCATCGCAGGAGGACGGCGGTCTGTGAGGTCATTAAACGCATCACAGCAGGGGCACGGCGGTCTGTGAGGTCATTAAACGTATCATCGCAGGAGGACGGCGGTCTGTGAGGTCATTAAACGCATCACAGCAGGGGCACGGCGGTCTGTGAGGTCATTAAATGCATCGCCGCAGGGGGACGGTGGTCTGTGAGGTCTTTAAATGCATCACCGCAGGAGGACGGTGGTCTGTGAGGTCATTAAACACATCGCCGCAGGAGGACGGTGGTGGTCTGTGAGGTCATTAAACGCATCACCTCAGGAGAATGGCGGTTTCTGAGGTCATTAAACGCATCACTTCAGGAGAATGGCGGTCTGTGAGGTCATTAAATGCATCATCGCAGGGGGACAGTGGTCTGTGAGGTCATTAAACGCATCACCTCAGGAGAATGACGGTCTGTGAGGTCATTAAACGCATCACCGCAAGGAGAATGGTGGTCTGTGAGGTCATTAAATGCATCACCGCAGGAGGACGGTGGTCTGTGAGGTCATTAAACGCATCGCCGCAGGGGGACGGTGGTCTGTGAGGTCTTTAAATGCATCACCGCAGGAGGAAGGTGGTCTGTGAGGTCATTAAACACATCGCCGCAGGAGGACGGTGGTGGTCTGTGAGGTCATTAAACGCATCACCTCAGGAGAATGGCGGTTTCTGAGGTCATTAAACGCATCACCTCAGGAGGACGGCGGTCTGTGAGGTCATTAAACACATCACCGCAAGAGGACGGTGGTAGACAATTCTTCTCTCTAATATTCTCAATTTTTTAAATTTCTTCGTCATGTCTCGCTCACAGGCCGGTCTCTTGGCTGTAAGCTTCCCGAAAACCTGCACAAATAATAACAACTTTATTTCTGTATATTTATATAGCACCTTTCGTAACCAAGGTTACAGAGGAAATGAAGACAGAGACAGAAGGATCCGTCCATCTCCGTGTTCATCGTTAACACTTTGAGGCTTTAGTACCAGGCCTCAATACTTTCTTCATCTTATGTATTCTTTAAAAAAAAAAAAAAACATTCTTTATTCCAAACCTCTCAGATCAGGACCCAGTAAACTCTGAAGCCCTGAAGGCAGATCAGCTCTGCGCTCGTGTTCTGCAGGTGAACCGGGGCTTCGCTGCGTTCTCACCCTCAGGATCTTTCTCCCAATGAATTCCAGGGAAACCGCCGTCGAGGGTCCGGCCCCCTGAGGATCCGGCCCGCCGAGGGTCCGGCCCCCTGAGGGTCCGTGTGGAGCTGCAGCTCAGTCGACTTTCAAACAGAGGTTGAAAAAAAAAAGAAAGCGGTTATTTGGTTTTCGGCTGACAGCAGTGATGTGATCCTTCCCCTCGTTTCCTGCCAGCTCTCCCGGCAGCCTCGGCTCCGGCACGTCGTCACGCTCGGCCTCGGCCTCGCCCCCCCGCTGACCAGGGCGGCGGGCTCATTACGGCGGCCGGGGGCCTCGGAGGACGGGCTGATGTTTAGCAGCTGAACCAGCTCTCACCTCCTGGTGCCGCTTTCAGTCTGTCGAGGCGGGGGAACGTCATTTATCAAGAGCTGTCAGTCTGTCAGTCACGGCGGGCCGCAGGAGAACCGGGAGGCCGCGCTCATTAAACCGCCTGCCTCCCTGTAGCTCTGCAGCGCTCCCTGCTTAAAAAAAAAAAAAAAAAAAAAAAAAAATCTGATCCGTCCAGAGGAATCTGACCATTAGAGGAGGCGAGGTGACAAATCAGGAAACAAGAGGAGGTGAGAGGCTCGGCTGGGAATCAGCTGTGAGGCACACAGAGGGCTTCTGCCTCAGTTTCACCAAAAACAGCAAAAAAAAAAAAAACACAAGAATGTCCCACTCAGGTTTTAGTCCTGTTACTTTGCTGATATTTGACTCCGCTAGCAGCAAAAATCCTGGTGTAAAAATGTGCTTCGATGGCAGTAAAAAAAAAAGAGAGTGTGATTTAAAATGTAGTGGTAGTGAAAGTTGTCGAGTCAGTTTTTCGAAAAGAGGACGGCGCTGCTCCGTGTGATTCGGAGAGGACGGGCGCTCGAGCCAGACTCTGAGGTGGGGAACGAGGAACGACAAAATAAAGAGGACCAACAAATGAGTGACGGCACACTCCTCCTCTCCTCCGCCTCCCAATGGAAGCGG
The DNA here is from genome assembly GCF_902150065.1 of Myripristis murdjan. Classification (NCBI taxonomy): domain Eukaryota; kingdom Metazoa; phylum Chordata; class Actinopteri; order Holocentriformes; family Holocentridae; genus Myripristis; species Myripristis murdjan. Next base: position 32,392,271 of record NC_043995.1, on the reverse strand, counting down.
CTTGTCGGTGTAGAAATCTAACATCTATTTTTAATAACGGGCCGGTGTCGTGGTTCGATGCGGGCCGCCGTGCCGCTGGTGCCGGTCTGCGGAGCGGCGAGCGATCAGTCGGGCTGGAAAACGCAGGCTGACAGAGAGAAGGGAAGATCTTAATATAGAATCTGCTGGCGGTGTCACTTCTCTCTCCCCCTCCCAAAAAAAAAAAAAAAAAAAAAAAAAAAAAAAAAGAGGAGAGGAGAGGAGCGAGGCTGCAGGCTGGGATCTGCTCGGCTCGCAGCTCAGATCCTGACTCGGCTCCACGTCTCTGATCCTCTGATTAATCAGGTTAGCCGTTTAAAAAATGACATTTTGTGTTTTTAGAAGTCGCCCCGGCAACGTTTCTAATGAACGTTCATGTCAGTAAAGTCTGAATCAAATCAAAGTGAAGCCGGCGCGTCTCGTGTCTCGTGCTGTGACCTTGACACAGGTAACGTTTACCTGCCAGCTTTGCACACGTTTCAGTGTCCTGCTGCACACGTATGCTTTAAAGGAGGACTGATTACAGAACAGCTCAATGAATATATTTATCAGAAATCAAAAATCAGAAAATCTTTATTGTCATTATACCAAAAAGCAGAACGAAATCGTGTGCGTTTCCATGTCCACTACCTTTCAATAGAAAGAATAAAAGGAGAATTACCGTATTTCACCAATTAATCTCCCGGGCGTTTAATACGCAAAGTCAACTTGGACCCCGGGCGTTTAAAAGAACCAGGCGGCTATTTGCTGCCGGCCTTTATTTATTTGTGCACAGACCTGCACCAGGCCATTACTGTGATGACAGCTACTGTCCAACATATTTACAGTCGGGCAATTTAAGATTACGGTACACCCTTTTTTCTAACGCTAGCTAGCGCTCTTATTTTGACAGAAAACAGAAGTGCCACACAGTTATTGTGCGGCTAACTGTTTACTTCTGCAAAAATAAGGTGAGTAGCCTTATTTTGGGTTACCTACATATAATGCAAATAATCGCCCCGGCGGTTATTCGGGTGGGCGTTTAATACGCAAACTGGGTGCAGACCCCAGGCGTTTATAAGAACCCGGTGGCTGTTTGCGGCCGGGCGATTAATTGGGGAAATACGGTAAGTAAAAACAAAAACAGTAAATGAAAAAAAAACCCAATAAATATAGAGTAAGTTAAAAAAAAGACAATAATGTAATGTAATGTTTCATGGAATTGCAAATGAAATTATATATTGCATATATATTGAATATATTGCACTGGAAAGAGTATTGAACATGCAATGCAAGCTTCGGAGGAGTCTTCCCATTCATCCAGGAGGAGTTAGAGTCACACAAGGGGTGGAGGGGTGGGGGGGCTCCTGGATCCTATTTCCTACTTCCTATCTCCTATCTCCTATCTCCTATTTTGTGTGTGTGGAATCTGCCCAGGAAAAGGTTGAATTGTTTTGTGACGTAGACTGGTGGATAATGAGCAGTGACTCCTGATCCTGCACCTGACCTCCACACCTGACCTCCACACCTGACCTCCACACCTGACCTCCACACCTGACCTCCTGTTTTCCAAAGGTCTGGAGTCGTTCCTGTGCACAAAGAAAAAAACCTCAGAGTGCTCGGGTCCAGCGGGACGTCAGATCAGCTGCAGTGAAAAGCCTAAATTTGTGCTCCAGGAGAGGGGAAAGGCACATCTCCCCTCCTCTGGAGCCGCTTTGCAATCCCTGCAATGAGCGGCCCTCGATCATAAAGTCATAACTGTGCACAAAATATTAGACACACATCCAAGTCGGATTCATGGCACGAGACCGGAGAAAGACAAGACTGTGATTTAAAAAATGGAGACGCAAAGGGAGCTTGAATGTTGCTGCTGTTTAGAAAACTCTGTCAGTTAAACAGCTGAGAGTTTCCATCCACTGGTTAAACCTCATCAACACGTTTGTCAGAAAATAAAACCAGTTATCAGATACACAGTTCTTCTGTTTTTCTTCCTGTTTAGAGCCCAGTTTAAATGCTTTCATCTGAACGCAAAAGACAAATTAATACACATGTTGATGTTCTGATGGGAGGCTGCTGGTGACAAATATGATAGATAGATAGATAGATAGATAGATAGATAGATAGATAGATAGGTATAATATTGTACAGAAAAACAGTCTAAATTACTTTATGTATACTTATATATTTTTGCATTCATAATTATCAAAAGATTCACCCAGCAAACATCCCATTCTCTCTCTCCCTCTCTCTCTCTCTCTCTCTCTCTCTCTCTCTCTCTCTCTCTCTCTCTCTCTGTCTCTCTCTCTCTCTCTCTGTCTCTCTCTCTCTATCTCTTTCTCTCTCTCTCTCTCTCCCTCTCTCTCTCTCTCTCTCTCTCTCTCTAGGTGAGCAGCACTAGGCGCAGTTTGATTGACAGCTCTTTGAAAACACCATTATGAGAGGCAGAGTGGAAACAAATATCTTCAAAGACCAACTGCGTTTTTGTGTGTGTATGCACGTGTGTGTGTGTGTGTGTGTGTGTGTGTGTGTGTGTGTGTGTGTGTCTGGCAGCGTTCCAATTCTGCAGCAAAGAGCAGACGAGTCCAACGGCCATCAAGCCTTTACTCTGCCAGGCTTTTTTTTTTTTTTTTTTTTTTTTTTTCTTGTTCCTTCGTCAGGCGTGATTATTATTACCGCCGCTTTTCAGGGTTTGGATGGGGAAGAAAGTGATGTGTGTGTGTGTGTGTGTGTGTGTGTGTGTGTGTGTGGTGTGCGGGGGTAAGTAATCACACAGTTTGTGTCTGCCATAAACTCGTCAGTCACCTGCAGCAATGAGATTCAGCCGCGTACTTAAAGGGAAAATACCACTCAATTTAAAATGCCATTTGATGCCTGTTATTCCTGTGGTCCACACACACACACACACACACACACACACACACACACACACAGAAACATGTGGTATTCAGTCGTCGGGCAGGTTGATGGTTCTCAGATTTGCTGCGTGACATTTTGGACAGATGGAGGGAGGAGAGCAGCTCTCACCTTCATCCCCCCTCCTCCTCCTCCTCCTCCTCCTCCTCCTCCTCCTCCCCCACTCCCCCTCCTCCTCCTCCTAATTGAAAGCGTCTGTCGTGACTCACGGGACGACGGCAGCCTCGGCCTGATCCCCTCTGTTGTCCTGTGGAAACCTCGCATCTCCACATCCTCGTCTCTCCTCCTGGAATAATAAAAGGCGTTTCCAGAAATCAGTGAATTCTTTAATATTCTGTTGTTTCAGGGGTGAGAGTGTTTCTCTTAACCGCGACCTGAGCTGATGCACACTTCACTCCTAACTTAATCCCATAGATTTACCTTTATCTTACAGGATGAACCCCTTAAACTCAGATTTGACCTTTAATTTGCTGTAGAAAACAGACGGTCTCTGTTGGCTTTGGGGCTTCAGGGGAGCGACTTCACATTTCCACTGAGAGAAATATTCAAACACATTCGGGGTCTCTAGTGTCTCTGTTAAAATTCACAAGAAAGCTTTGCAGATTTGGACTCGGCCACACAGCGATGGGGTATTATTATTATTTTGAATAAATGCAGGTTAAATATGGGAAATTTACGGGAAAATACTAATACGGGAGGGGGCCGGGAAAGGAGGGTAAAATACGGGAAAATCCTGGCCAAAACGGGAAACTTGGCGATGACAAAACCCAGTGAGAAAAGGAAAATTCCAACATTTTGGTCGTAATCCCTTTTTCCCAGCTTCCCCGGCCTGAGACCAGATGTTGGACACCATCTCCACCTCTGGACGTCCAGCGGTTCAGCTCCTACAGGTAGCATTTCCTGTTAGCTTAGCATAAAGACTTGAAGTCTATGGGAGTCGTTAGCCTGGCTCCATCAAAGTGAAAAAATCAACCCTCCAGCAGCTGTGAAGCGGTCTTGTTCACACAGAGGATCACGTGGAGCTGAAAGACAGAGATTTGGGATTTTTATTTCCAAACTTGGTTGTTCTGAGGAGCCGTCAGATGGTGGCGCTGTAGCCTCTGAACTCATTAATCCTTCCATGTATCACCGGGATCCTCACACCGCTGAAGGTCCAGGAAGATCCACCACTAATTAACTTCTCCTCAATCCACCCTCTTTTTTCATTTTTTTTTTTTTTCCAATTTATTTTATTTTAACTTGGTTTCTCTTCTTCTAGCTCTTGCCCATTTAACATCATGGCCCAGGGACTACAGTTGAAAATTAGCTTTGGCTAACACTGACACATTTACAGCTGTTGCAGATGTTAATTAATGTGTACTGTCCCTGCTCAAATAAAGTCTAAAATAAAATAAAATAAAATAAAATATGAACTTTAAATTTAATCCTAATTCCACGAGCGGTCCGTGCAGCAGGTTGCACCTCAGACTATTTGCCCTGCACGAGTTTGGTGTGTTTTTCTGAGAAATGAGAATATAACAATAAAATATTTTTTTATATCGATTCAGGCCAATATTTGCATGATTTGCACAGTTTCTATAGGCCGACTGATTCATATGAGTTGGTATAATTTAAAATGAATTAATTCATACAGTGAATGAACTGTTACACTCCTGTCTGTCAGCTCATGAAGCTTTTCCGTTTGCTTTAAGATGAGATATTCCTTTATTAGTCCCACGGTGGGGAAATTTCACACATCACAGCACCAAAGTGGAGAGCAAAATATGAAGCTTAATTTACATTATAAACAGTATAAACAGATAATAAATAGCAAAAAGCAATATAAACATTATAAACAAGGAATGTAGAAAAAAAAATCCTGCTAAACGTTTTGATGCGCTTCACATTTGTGGCAGCAGCAGCCGTTATGTTTACATGCACATGAGAAACCAGATTACTGTGAGGAACCGGGTTCTGGCAGGACCTCAGGCAACGTGTTCACCTGCTTTTCCTGACTTCACGTTCCTGCTGCTCTCCTCCCAGAGCAGCAGTGGGGTTTCAGAGCTGCCACATCACTCCTCCTCCCTTTCCTCCAGCCGCTGGTTTCCATTCATTCCACTACGATATGAACATGAACTTTCAGAGCCTTCACACTTTCTTCACTCCAGGGAAAATAGTCCCTAAGCGGGGAAACGTTTTGCTTTCCACAGCCAATCATCAGCTGTGTGGTGTCTGAATGTTGAGGACTTTATAAGGCGGCTGCTTCAACCACAAACTCACATTCTGACTCTGTGGCTCCGTCCCAATTCAAAGGCTGTAGCTGCCCAGGTCGTATTTGTAGGCTGCTTACGTCACGGCGGAGCGACAAGTGCTGTCCCAGTTCAGTTTCACCGCGCGGGGTCCTGCAAACGCCAACAGATCCAGCCTATTTTTGACTCATTTGCAGGAAACACCACCACGATGCTTCGCGGCCGACATCACAGCCTACTTCCCAGGGTGCCTTTCGGTCCAGTTGAATTTCTGGATCAGCCACCATTGCTGGAATTATGAAGCATGTTTTAGACCGTCTTAATGTTTATATCATGACGTTTTGATCAGTTTTCATGCCTATAATTACCACCATAGATTCAGTTTAACTGTATCCCAACAACGCCTGTAAATGCAACTTTAGTTAGATGAGCTAGATAGGCATTTTGCATGATGTTTCCATAGCAACCATCAGCGCATCAGGTACGTTACAATGTAGCCACGTGTACAATTACTTTAATTGGGATAGTCTGTTGCAATTTGTGAGGTGTAACAATTATCTTAATTTCCTGCATCTTCACGAAGACAAAATAAAATAAAATACATCAAACTACAGAATCCATGTTGTCCATCTTGAGAGCGTTGAAGCTGCTTATCGTTTTGTTTCATGCACAGGTGTTCACCGACACACCTCCCAAACCTACTTCGGCATTTCACGCTGCATCACTCGAATGCGCTTCGGGAAGCCTCGATAATAATGACGTAGGAATCCTCTGCAGGCTACACCGTCCCAATTCACTAAACTTTTAGATCCAGTAAACTTGATATCGGCACCTACGTGGGACGCCTCCTACGTGGGCACTGTGGGCTGAGACCTAGTAGTCATCTAGCCCTTCGATTGAGACAGACCCTCAGTGTTATGAAATCTTTAGCAGGATGTGATGAACGGTTTGTTGGCGTCGCTGGCACGCCCGTAGCTTTGTTGTAGTGTTTTTTGATGAATGCAAAACCATTTCAAGTTTTATTTGTGAAATGGTTTGTTGACGTGTAAAATGTGGGGAAATTGCAGGAGATGGCCGAACGCTCCGCCGGCCTTCACGGCGACTCAGAGGAACACGAGCTGTCAGGAGCAGTTGGCTTTTGTTACCGCTCCTATCAGCGGATTCTGCCTCGACGCTGCATTTCCACTGCGACTCGACATCAACGGAGAGAGTCACTGTGTGTGTGTGTGTGTGTGTGTGTGTGTGTGTGTGTGTCATACAAGGGCAGGCAAGTATGCGCTGATGTGGCATATTTAGATGTCATAAAGAGAGAGAGAGATGGAAATAAAGAGAGAGTGAGACAGAGGAGCAGAGAGAAAACGAGGGAGAGAGACAGAGGAGAAAGGAGGACGGATGAAGAATGAGCGAGAGAGAGAGATAAGACAGAAAAAGAGAGAGAGAGAGAGAGAGAGAGAGAGATGAAATGAGACTTGAGCGCTAAAAAGGACAGGAGAGGGAGAGGCCTGTTCCGTATCTGGGTCACAGGAAGTCAGGCCTCCAGTGATGGCGGGTTGAACCGCCCACTTCCGCAGGGGTGTGACGCCCCGAGGCGACAGCAGCCGCGGCGCCCGGAGCGCCACGACGATCTGATCGTCTCTTCACCGTCAGCGGCAGAGCTGGAGGGACGTTTTGTCGTCTGATCCAGATCTGGGATTTCTGCCTTCATGCAGGTTTGTCTACACGATGCGTTCAGGTGCAGGTGAGAACATCAGAGACATACGGTTTGATAAAGGTGGTTTTTAACCTGATGCAACCAGCAATCCACTTTACAAGAACTAGTGATCCAAAATCTTAAATACTGTAAAATAAAGTTGCTGTATAATATTCAGAGGTATCACAGTGGGAAACGTCAGAACATTTTTAAAATCAGTCATTACCAAAAACCCAAAGCTGAAAATGTCTGGCTCGTTTTCCTCACTGCAAAAACGCAAAATCTTACCAAGATTATTTGTTTTATTTCAAGTCATAAATGTCTTATTTCTAGTCACTTAAAATAAGACATGATCAGCTCAGAAGTAACTTGTTTTTACACAATTTTCACTTGTTTCAAGTGAAAATTCACTTGAAACAAGTGAAAATTTGCTTGTTAGCAAAATTTGCCAGTGGAAAAAGTGAAAATTCACTTGAAATAAGTGAAAATTAGCTAGAAACAAGAAACAAATTTTGCCAATGAAACAAGCAAATTTTCACTTGAAACAAGAGACAATTGTCTAAAAACAAGTTAATCTTGGTAAGATTTTGAGTTTTTGCAGTGCTGGTTTTGAAATCTGGCCGAGCTGAATTTGTAATTGATCAGGTTTTCGTCAGGTGAACTCTCGACGCCCCACACGACGGTTTTGGGTTGAAATGTTGCACAAATAAATAGAGAAAGCAAGTGCACATGGACTTTTCCAAATCATTTCCAGAATTTCAGTCTGTATGGTTTTCATTCCTGAACCGACTCGCTGACACGTTACGAGCTGATTCCATGTTTTTTTTTTGTCACCTGAGTGGATCCTCGGCCACGGAGAGGTGAAAACACTGCAGCCGAGACTTCAGAGGCTGAGCTCCAAACTTCACACGGTGGTTTTCCTCCTCCTTTAACACGGACGCCGGGCGTTTTGTGAACAAGCTCGTCGCCGCCTCACGTCCCCGGTCTAGACGAGCGGAGGATTAATCCTGTTTGGATGGCCTTATCTGTTTAACAGTTAATGACACGCCGCGCGCCGACATGCTGTTAAACCTCTTTATCTGGCGTCGCTTTGTACATCTGATCTGATTCTCCTCGGCCTCGCTGCTCATTTCCATATCCACTTACACACACTCGAGCGGCTAATGCGTTTCAGCTTAATTAAACTCGTTTGCGTGCGGTGAAATGCCATCATGCGGCATAATGAGATGAGCCGCGTGTGATCGCAGGTTGTCAAGGTGTGTGTGCAACAACTGGTATATTTAGCAGAGCCGCCTGCGGGCTGCAGCGCACAGCCGAGCGAGCGCGGGCCGGGACACTAAACACAACACCAACAATATGAGACTGCAGCCTTCACACTGCAAAACCTCAACATCTTACCAAGATTATTTGTCTCATTTCAAGTCAAAATGTCTTATTTCTAGTCAAAATATCTCATTACACTTAAAATAAGACATGATCACCTCAGAAGTAACTTGTTTTTAGACAATTTTCACTTGTTTCAAGTGAATTGGAAACTTGAAACTTGAAATAAGACAAATATTCTTGGTAAGATTTTGAGTTTCTGCAGTGCATCAAAGACAGGAGGCTGTTTCTGTGTTTGTCCTGGATCAGGATGCACATAGGGGAGAGTGGGGTAATTTGTGCCAAGGGGCAAGCAGTGCCACCCCTGTTATCTAGAAAACCATAGAAGAAGTTGGTCATGTGACCACATATTTTTGAAGAGGCATCCATTTCTCTCATCATGCAAAGAAGGGAGACACATGGCTTGAGAGGTAAGCACATTTCAGCTCAAAAAACATTTTTTTTTTTGCCCTCCAGAGTAAAATTTCTATGATGAAGGTTTTTTGATTGCTGTGTTTGAACAATTATAGAAAACTTTGAAAACAGTTCACACAGGTTTTAGTACTTTAGTAAGCTACACCATGAGTCTATACAGTTAGCATGATGTTAGCTCAAAACAGCTGGGGGATGCATTTTTTTCAAAATGGTGGGCTTGGGGTAATTTGTGCCAAAGGGCCTGGGGTAAGTTGTGCCAGTGGAACAACTTGTGATTATATACTATATATTACTTTATTGTATTTTATTGTTATTGTACATTGTCTTCTTACCTTTGATCACTAAAACTATTCAGTTTCAGATGAAGATGATTTGCAGGTGCTCATTTTGGACTTTTTATTTTGTTCTGGGTATGTGTTCATGTGGCGCTCGGCCTTGTTATAGAAAAGTGGCCTGTGATCTTGTTAAAATAATAAATAAATGTTAAATCAATAATTTTGTATTGAATTTGTTTTGCTTTTATATAGCATTATCATTTGTGAGATTAAAATGATCTGTTTTACTTCAATTATCAATGGCACAGTTTACCCCAGTGTATTCTCTCTAATGGCACAATTTACCCCGCACCGGGGGCAAGTTGTGCCACAAAACCACTTTTTTTTCTAAAGCTATATTTCTCAAACAGTTTATATAAGATCCAAAGTGATTGTTCCCAGGGATGCACAACATCCTAAACTATATGTGCATATTTTAGTTGGAGGCATTACTGTAATCCCCTCGCTTTAAAGGCACTTTAAGTAAAAAATGGCACTACTTACCCCACTCTCCCCTACTCATCATCAAGCTGGGACACTTTTCAATGAAGAGTCACATTTTTTTTTAATTTTCTTTGCCTCATGTATGTGATGTACTGCAAAATGCCAGAGGTGGAAGTAACTCATTACATTTACTTTATTCATTTATGTTACTGTGATTGAGTAGCTTTTCCTTATGTAATATTTTAAGTTAGTAATTTTACTCAAGTCCATTTCTTGCTTGAGATTTGTCCTTCAAAACTCGACTTACGTTAGTTACCGTCAGCTGAGTACCTGGTTGAGGTTACCTGGTGAGGTTCAGGTAAAGGTAACGTCAACATTTGAAAACATGTTAGAGACAAACAGTTTTTCTTGGACTTGGATTTGAACTCGGGTCGCTCACGGGACGGTCCGAGTGTTTGACCCCCCCCGCTCCTCTGCCCACCTCTGTATGTGGACTCTGTGGCCCCCTGTAGGCCACATCATGTTACTGCTCTTTCCGATCCCGGTGCATTTTTCACGCCTTGATGGTGCAAAACGTGGCACTGACACGGATTCCTCTGGTTTAACTGTTCAGAGCCAGAAGAACACAGATTAACCCAAACCCCTGATAACACATTTAAATGTAAACATGTCAGTGTGTCATAAACTGTAATCCCAAGCTCACCTTTGAGTGAGACTTCTGGTGTTTCACTGTTACAGAGATGAGAGGGGTTTGGCTCGCTGCATATTATGGGATGTTCTGTACTGATTGATGTTTCCTTCAAATGTTGACAAATCAAAGAGCCTGACTCCTAAAAATACGACATAACCAGGAAGCTGCTTCTTCTGCAAACGAGACAGATCCAGCCTGGCCTTTAGCGGTGTGTGTGTGTGTGTGTGTGTGTGTGTGTGTGTGTGTGTGTGTGTGTGTGTGTGTGAGCTCAGTATCCGTCCAGCTGACTGTCTCCTCAGTTCAGCTGCAGGTTGAGTGTATTTGAGCCGTCAGATGATGAATCCTGTTCACCAGCGTCAATGTCGCTCTCCCGCCTCGCTCACCGCTGATACATCTGTAGTCTCTCTCTCTCTCTCTCTCTCCCTCTCTCTCTCATCATCATCGTCATCATCACTCGCTCGCCCAGACTGACGGGACGGACCTCTGACCAGCTGACCAGTCTGTGAGTGACTCCTCCCTCCCTGGTCTGTTCTTGCTCAGTTTAATTTCATTCACACCGTCTGCCTTCTCCCCCGCTCTGTAATCTGAAGTGTCTTTTCCTCTGCAGTCATGTGATCAAACAGCTTCTGATCCTGGAGATGTTTTTTTTTTTTTATTATTTTATTTTATTATTTTTTATCCTTTTAAATTCATAAAAGACTCAAAAACAAAACACGTGCAGACAATTTAGCCGTTTAAACTGCAGCTCTCCCTGGAGTCAATTGGAAAATGAGGTCCTTTTTTTTTCTTTTTAACTTCAGAGGGATTTCCTGAATCTCACACACACACACACACACACACACACACACACACACACACACACACACACACACACACACAGCTAGTTTGATCTTTAACAAAGCAGAGCGAAGTTGGAGTTCCAGTCGATTCGGCTGCGTGCAGACAGAGAAAATCTCTCCTCCCTCCGGAGCCCGGGAGCAGCCGAAGAGAGAGGAGAAAATATTGATCTGAGCAAATTGCAGTTTTATTGAAAAGATCCTCTTGACAGATGAAGCTGCTGCAGGCCGCCGGCGTTTCTGCGAACACGAGGCAGCAAAACGAAGCCGACTTGTTCCTGCGGACCGAGGAAGCTGCCTGAGAGCAAGGCAGCAGCACCGACCGGGTCGACGGTTTCATCACAATATACTGGGATGATGTGGGGCAAGCTGGAAATTCATTCATTTTACCTCCATTTTCATCGTTATGCAATTATTTTGCAATATGGTAGAAAACTCCCTATGGATGTCAAACTCCCTGAAGAGACCAAATTTTAAAAATAATAATAATAAAAAATAAAAATAAAAAATAATAATTCCTACACAAGTATCTATTCAAATATCCATTTATTTACAGTAACCCTATCTGTCACTTTACTTACTGTTGTATACAGAGATGTCAACAAGAGGTTTTAGAGGGAGAGGGACAAAAAACAAACGTACTGTTAAATCAAATAAATGAATGATGAGTTAATAATTAATAAATTATGATAAATTAAGTAGAAAGGGGTGGAAGTCAAGAAAAGGTTTACATTGAAGGTCGAATCTTTCCAGAAAGATGGAAAGAGCAGTTACTTTATTCATTTTCTTCTGTAATTCTGCATTACGTACCTTTTTCATGAGCCAACATGCAGCTTCTCATTTGATTGGTCGACTCCAAACTGATTAATTCATCAGAATAAATCAGAAGGTTTTCTCAAATATCCGTCCATGTCGACTCGTGTTTCTGTCTCTGGCTGCCTGCGGGACGCCCCCCCCACCTCGCTCACCCCCCTCTGATCTCCAGGTGTTTGTTGGCAGTGTGAGTTCAATGAAGCACAGCCAAAGATCCTCTATGTGAAAGATGACACAGCAGTACAAATCGACACACACTTCCTGTCTCTTAGGTGGGCGTGGTTGTCCCCCCCTTGGACTGATGGACTGTTGCTTGTCCATGTCCAAACAACACAAAACAACACTGCACACAGATACAATTTAATAGAAATGATAATAGCATTATTAAGAAAAGAAACACGGGTTTTATTCCTGTTTTAACTTTTAATTCGTCATGTTTTGGGGCTCTGATTTTTGGTTAATAAACTCTGGTTCATTCTGTCTGCACTCTGCACCCGCCTGCAAAACCTGTGACACCTTGTTGATTTTAGCGAAGCTGGAATCAGACAGTGTTCGGTGTTTTTAGTGGCTAAATCAGAAACTATCCATCGATTACTGAAATCATGACTGATCAGTGTTTTGCTGATCAGTTGCTTCATTTCAGCGCCACAAAACTCCTCGGATGAAGCTCAAATTGTGAAACTGTGAAATTCCTTCGGGATGAATAAAGTATCTATCTATCTATCTGTCTATCTATCTATCTATCTATCTATCTATCTATCTATCCATCAAATTTGGCATTTAGAGGTGTTTTTGTTATAATGTCAGGCTGAGACAGAGAACAAGTTGCAGTAAATTCATTTGGAAGCCATGTCCATTTGCCAGACAGTCTGTTTAGATGCACTTCAGTAATCAGGTTATTCCTCCTGTATGGCGGGGGTCCAGTTTCTTAAACACCATGTAAACAGAAACCAGAGTAAGAGATTAAGAGAAACCCAGTTAATAGAATAGAATGAACTTGAACTCAGGTACTAACTCAGGTACTGTGCTGACAATGAAATTTCTGTCAATGCAGTTAAAGAGAATCAAATCGAAGCAGCAGTAATGATAATAGCAGCAACTTCATAAATAAGAAGACAGCAGTATAAGCAGCTTAATGTTTAATAAAAAAGTGACGCTAGTGCAAGTACATTTTTTTTGTTTTATTTTAAATAGAAAGCAGCTTTAAAAGAAGTACTAAGGCTTTTACAAGTACAAAAAATAGAACCTGGAGAAACCTGATCACTGGGCCATGTGAATCTTTTTAGGTTTTTTTTTTTTTACATGTGAGCATGTACAGGAAAACAGAGTGTGTAAGGAAACTGAGAGGCTAAACACGATAAACACACTGTGGGTTCAACGTTCTGGAGAGTAAAAACTGTTTTTTCCACAAGATTGTCGAGGAATTCTTCATTATCTGATGTGATGATCTACCTGTGCTGACCGGCTTCCTCTTAATCCCCTAATCTGATTATGGACACTTTCTTTTACACGGTAGCTGAGAAATCACAGCTGCCGGTTCGAGGTGAATAACCTGATTTGTAAAATGCGTGTGGACGCAGCGAGTGTTGAGGCGCTGCAGCAGCTGATGACGTTTTCGGCAGCGTGACTCCATGATGACACGTCATAAAGCGGTCTGGATTAAAGCTGAACCCTGGTGCCGTGTCGTGTGGCTCCCTGGCTGTGATGGTGGAGAAATGTCCTCATTAGCTGCTCCGTGCTCCCCGGGGCCGCCGGTCACTTTCATCAAACCAAAGTTCTGTTTTGCTTAAATGAAGCGAACTTTTCCTTTAATTTCTCTGGAACTGAATTCAGCAAAAATTCAGCTGCGACCGTCTGATCGCCTCTCGAACTTTCTGTGTTTCTTCTTCCGTGTCCTTTACTGTCTCTTTACATGTCGTTTTCTCCTGTTCACTCTCTCTCTCTGATGCACACACACACACACACACACACACACACACACACACACACACACACACATTGGCTCACTTGCATTTTTATGCTCTCCCTCTCTCCTTCTCTCTCTCTAACACACACACACACTGACACACTCTTTATCTCCTTCAGTCCCTCTCTCTCGCACTCTTGCTCACTCCGTTGCTCTCTCTCTCTCTCTCTCTCTCTCTCTCTCTCTCTCTCTCTCTCTCTCTCTTCCTCTCTCTCTCTCTCCCTCCAGCGTCCTGTCAGTCATCTCCGGTCCTGCTATGTGATTGGCTGTCCTCCCCCGGGGTGGGCGGTGCTAAGGGAGCCACATGGAGCCTGTGGGTGCGTTCGTTCCGTCAGTGTGATCCATCCTCCGGTGGAGACGGTGGACGCTCTCCGGTCAGTCGGGCGCATCTCAGCGCTGCTTCTCTCTGCGGGAGAAAAACATTCAGTTGAATTATTGAGAGACAGAGATACTCTGAATGTTGCTTTGCTTTTACTGCAACTAATGTTATTGTGTTTTTACCAACCGGGAGGGACTGGAAGAAAACTGTTTTATTTGTGCGTAAAAGTCGTGTTTTATTGAATTATTAATTACAGAGGAAAATCTGCTGTGTGGTGTTCACTGATATTTCACTTCTGCGCACCGGTGGACTTTGCGCTCTTTTCCCCACAACAACCAACACGGATTCAAACGGATTTAAAGGAGCTGTGATTGAACTGTTTGGCATAAATAAAAAAAAAAAAATCTGTTGTTGATATTTGGTTTCCTGCGCTTAAGATCTCCGCTGTGGTCTGAGCGAAGAACGGACAGAGCTGCGCTGTTTGTGCGTAAAAGAAAAATCCTGTCAACTGAATCATCCGGAGACAGCCTTCTGCTCGCTGGCGCTTCGCTCTCCTCTCCTCCTGAAGCGAGTTTGATGGAAACATGACCAAAGCTGCGACCGGACCGGTTCTCCTCCTGCTGCTGCTGCTGCTTTCAGCGGGGTTTCTGTCTGCGGAGCCCGGACAGCCAGGCCGGTATTTCGGGCAGATTCCCGAGAACTCTCCAGCCGGGACGGCGGTGGACGGGGTGCTGCTGCCGCTCTTAGCCGGCGGATGCCCCGGTGCGGACCTGGATACCGGGCTGAGGGGGGAATACGCGTCGGATTTCAGGCTCGTTCACCATCGGGGACACCGGGAACACCGCGGGCATCTGGGCCTGATCTCCACCAAGCCTCTGGATCGGGAGTTTATAGCCATGTACGAGCTGACGGTGGCTCTGCCGGGCTGCCTGAGGAGACCTGCCGCCGTCCAGGTCGAGGTGTCGGACAGGAACGACAACATCCCCCGGTTCACCAGCGGAAACAAGACGATAGAGGTGGATGAGCTGACGCCGGTCGGTACCGAGCTGGTCTGCTTCGACGCAAGAGACGGAGACGCGGAGATGAATGGACGCGTCAGCTTTTACGCGTCGCCGGAGTCTCGCCTGGTCCACGTGGTTCCCCAGACCGGACAGGTGCTGCTCGCTGGGCCACTGAGGGGCATCAGGCGGGTCACGGTGCGCCTTTACGCCAAAGACAACGGAGATGTGGCGCTGATCAGCCAGCCGGTGACTCTGCGCATCCTCGTCCGCAGCGCCGCCGGGTCCAGTGCGCGGCGACCCCGGGCGCTCTCCGAGGAGTTGGCCTACACTGTGACCGTGCCGGACAGCGTCAGAGTCGGGGACCTGGTGTTCACCGTGCCGGACCAGAGGTTCGACCAGCGCTGGTTCGAGGTGATTTCCGAGACCGACTCGCCGGTCCAGATTGAGCGGGACTCCGGGCGCCTCTACCTGGCGCGCAGCCTCCGCGCCCCCACCGAGGTGGTGGTGAAGATCCAGAACCTCCGAGGTAAGAGCCGTCCGGGCTGTGCTGTGCTGTGCCGTGCCGTGCCGTGCTGTGCCGTGCTGTGCTGTGCCGTGCCGTGCTGTGCTGTGCGTAAAAGCGCAGTTGAGACGCGTTTGGCTGCGGAGTTGAGATGTTTCAGAGTGAGACTCAGACCAGCGGCTCTCTGGCTGCTGCATCAGAGTCAGTTCGTGTTAAACAGGAGAATGTGATGCAGCTCCGCGCTCTGATGAGAGGGGCTCGTGTTTTGGACTCAAAATGTTTTCTGCCTCCACGCTGATCACGCTGGGAAACACGAAACCTGCAGTGTTTGTTTGGTTGTTTTGTCTCAGTGTTGAGTTGACTGGATCCTGCGGCAAAATTAAGTTTGACCCCGATTAAGTGGGATTTTGTGTGTGTGTGTGTGTGTGTGTGTGTGTGTGTGTGTGTGTGTGTGTGTGTGTGTGTGTGTGTGTGTGTAGTCCGCTGTTTGGATGTGGATCTGGCTTTGAGAAACCCAACACCACAGACAGTTGGGAGGATTTCATTCCAAAACACCGCAGGTCCGAGCTGAACAGAGGAAAACCCCTCAGCAGTGATTTTTTTTTTTTAATAAAACGCTTGATTCTGGGCTCAGAGCAAGCGACGGTCTCCAACTGACGCACGATCTGTATTTCCATGCGTGATCATTTTATGAGAGAGGTCGCAGTTTTTGCGTGTTGGGTGTTTTATGTTGGAATTAAACTCCTCGGATGCAGCCAAGTTCCTCCTCCGTTTCGCTCTGCGCTGTGTGCTGAACATCCCGGTCACCTCATCACGTCCAAACGGAGAGACGCGCCGTGCCAGGCCGCTTGGCAGGCCGCTGCGTGCCAGCCTGTGAAGGGTTAAAATCACGGCAGTTTAGCGGTGCGAAGTGACGGATCCTGCTGCTGAAACGGGGTTACATTCTCCCAAAACTCCTGCAGGACCCTGGTTACTGACTTTATCGCGCTTCGTGGTATTGATTTCCCCCGTGGTGTCCCTATAATAATCCTATGATATTCCTTATAGTGTGTCTGTGCTGCTCAGTAATGAGACGCTTTATGATATATTTATTTCCTGTGCTGTGTGTAATATTCCTGTAAAGCGTCTTTGGTGATCAGTGAGTTTTAAGTGGCGTCTATATCCTTAAAGGTTTATTACAGTATTCCTGTAATATTCGCAGTGTGTATTGTGCTTTAATATATATTTTCCTCATTTCGTGTACTTCTGTAGTATCCCATTCCTGTAGTATTCTTATAGTATATCTTGTAGTTATCTCTTGATATTTGGCTGTCCTTGCACAGTTTATTACTGAAGCTGTTTCCCTGGAGGACTCTGGCAGACCTGGAACAAGACTGCTATTCACTGAGGGGAGTGTGTGTGTGTGTGTGTGTGTGTGTGTGTGTGTGTGTGTGTGTGTGTGTGTGTGTGTGTGTAACCGCTGAGCTCTGGCTGGTTTCCAGCGGTGTGAATCGACCCAACCGTCACCGGCTACTTTTCACTCTCCATTCATTCCTCACACCCCGCTCACACATCTCCCACTGTGTGTGTGTGTGTGTGTGTGTGTGTGTGTGTGTGTGTGTGCGCGTGTGTGTGAAGGTGCTATTTGTCGCCAGCAGGGCGTTAATTGGGCAAACAGCATTAACACGAGGGACCATTTAGAGTGTGAGAGGTGAGCAGGTAAACACACTTTACAACATTTCCATAGAGCTGACACACACACACACACACACACACACACACACTAAATTAATAAAATCACAGATTTGCAGCCGCACTGCATTGTGGTCTATTGAGGCTGCTGCATTGCATTCTGGGCTAAGATGGATTCTCCCTGTATAGCGAGAACGAGTTTTCCTAGTAAAGCGACGGAATTGCTAACTGACTTCCACTCCTTCTCTCCAGCCTTCACCTGTGATGTCAGCCACAGGGTTGGATCCTGAGGCGTTTTCTGACATCATCAAACATCCGGATGTGGCGTCACGTCGTCCCCGTGGCCTCACACACACTCGTCCCCGTGGCGTCACACACACTCGTCCCCGTGGCGTCACACACACTCGTCCCCGTGGCGTCACACACAAGCTGTGTCCCAATTCAGGGTCTGCATCCTTCGAAGTCGGCATTTGAAGGCCAGTTACGTCACAACACTGAGAAGGCCTGTCCCAGTTCATCCAAAGTCCAAGGATCCTTCAAAGTCGTCCTCCTTTTCAGCCGTTGGTAGCCGATTCAGAGCACCGCGACTATCCTTCTCGGGCTCCCGTATCCCAAGATGCTTTGCGTGCTGCTGCTCAGTCTAAAAAAGTGAACTGAAATGGCGACGGCGGCATCTAAATTCAGTATAGTCACTATTATAAAATATTCGGTTTTTACTCATTTGAACATCCAACGCCATGTATGTTAAACCAAAACCCCTTTCTTTACTGTTCTGTCTTGTCTGACGGAAAGAAACGTGATCTTTCTGTCTCCGGAGTTTGTTGTCATGGGAACGGCGGTTACCCGACCAGGAAATACTCCGAAGGCTAGAGCGTCCCATTCAGTTGACGGGGAGGACGCTTCGGTTGAAGGCCGTGGACTTGGGAGGACCCGGAGTTCGAAGGATGCAGACCCTGAATTGTGTCCTCACACACACTCGTCCCCGTGGCCTCACACACACTCGTCCCCGTGGCGTCACACACACTCGTCCCCGTGGCGTCACACACACACCGCCGCCTGGCCCAGTCGCCTGTAAAGACGTTTTCATCTTTTCTGCGTGTTTCACAGATTCACTCCTCATTTTGCTCTGTGAAGTCGACGTTCAGCTCTTTGACGCGATGAAACGCCGTCCAGATGCTGATGCTGAGCCTAAATGTTTAGACAGGAGCCCGGGTCAGCACATCTGGTCCCGGTCCTCCGTCCTGCTCAGGATCCGGCCCGGCCGCTCCGCTGCCCTCCTGCTTGTTTATTTGGAGAAAT
>NC_043995.1:32351290-32358790 GCF_902150065.1 Myripristis murdjan | reverse complement strand
CGAGTCAGGAGGGAGCCGGGGTCCCCGCCCGTCCTCACCCCCCCCTCATCTCCTCTCCCTCCATAACTTCCCTGGGAAACAGTGAACTTGAGCAAGGCAGGACACTGACTGTCATATCCACCAGCCTCTGTGGCGTCAGAGTCGACAGGGCGGAGACTTTAACCCTTAAAAGTGTCGATTTGCCCCTAAATTCCCCTTAAATGTAGCTTCACTTTAGCTTCACTTTTTTCTATTTTTTTCTATTTTTTATATATTCCTTATTTATAGTGTATATATTGCTTTCTGATATTTATCATCTGTTTATACTGTAAATTTGCACATTGCCCACATCTACGCACATCGTATACATCTATGCACACAGTTTTTTGCCCATTGTTTTTTTTTTTTTTTTTTTTTTTTTTTTTTGCACATTGGGTACTTAGATCTTTAGATCTCCGGTGTCATCTTTTATTCTTTATTTATTTATTTATTTTTTTATTTTATTTATTTATTTGTGTGTATCTATCTATCTATCTATCTATCTATCAATCTTCACACTTACAGTATATAAAGAGTGTTTTTCCATGCAGCAGCTCAGAGTCTCGTCCCTGTCGTGTCTCTGCTGAAGGTTTCTGAGGGAAAAACCCAAAGCCGAGCCGCCGCGTTTTTTTTTTTCGGCTGCAGAATCGCGTCAGACAGAAAAGATCCGCATGTCTCATCACGTTTCCCTGGAGCTCAGCGGCTCACGTTTGGCGTCTCTGGAAACCTCCGGATCTCCAGCACCGTTTAAAACACCGTTTGGTGGATTTGAACAAAGCAGCGTGCGTTTGTAAAGACGAACACACCAATCAGGACGGGCGGAGGTGAGGAGGTGAGGAGGTCTTCTCATGTGAGCTGTGACTCAAACTAACAGTGAGCAGAACGATGATGAACTGTTTGTTGGGCTTTTCTGTTGGTGCAAAATGTTTCACAGAGGATTAAAGCTTCCAGTCGAGTCGAGGCCTGAAAGGGAAGAGAGAAAAAAAAAACACATCACAGCTCCTTAAATAAAAGCAGGCAGGTTTTAAGAAGTCAGATTCATCAAGTCAGACCCGGCGGCTCCTGAGTCCCACGTTCTCTGAATCCTGTTCATGATACCGTCATAAGAATAAGAACAATAAATGTTATTGATGTGGCTCTTTGCAAAATTCAGACGTTTGAACATGTCAAACGCCTCCAGCCTGCGACGCGGCTGCTCTTCTTAAACATCTGGTGCTTATTCCATGTCATTTTTTTTAAAGAGATTTCATTTGGTTTTTGTTTCAGACTTATTGTTTTATTTAAATTGTATTTCAGAAAAATGTTAAATAGTTGCTGTGGTGCAGAGGTCACTTTGATTACACACATTACAGTTTTACATTCACATAAAACATTTAATTTAGGAGATTTTCTGATCAGATTTTGGAATAAAGTGCAGTTTTGTTGTCATGTTGGCTTGTTGTTCCGGCACGACCGAAAATATTGTGATAATATTAGCAATATGATGCGTTTAATGACCTCACAGACCACCGTCCTCCCATTGTGATGCGTTTAATGACCTCACAGACCACCGTCCTCCCATTGTGATGTGTTTAATGACCTCACAGACCACTGTCCTCCCATTGTGATGCGTTTAATTACCTCACAGACCACCGCCGTCCTCCTGCAGTGATGCGTTTAATGACCTCACAGACCACCATCCTCCCATTGTGATGCATTTAATGACCTCACAGACCACCATCCTCCCATTGTGATGCGTTTAATGACCTCACAGACCACCGTCCTCCCATTGTGATGCGTTTAGTGACCTCACAGACCACCGTCCTCCCATTGTGATGCGTTTAATGACCTCACAGACCACCGCCGTCCTCCTGCAGTGATGCGTTTAATGACCTCACAGACCACCATCCTCCCATTGTGATGCGTTTAATGACCTCACAGACCGCTGTCCTCCTGCAGTGATGCTTTTAATGACCTCACAGACCACCGTCCTCCCATTGTGATGCGTTTAGTGACCTCACAGACCACCATCCTCCCATTGTGATGCATTTAGTGACCTCACAGACCACCATCCTCCCGTGGTGACGCGTTTAGTGACCTCACAGACTAACATCCTCCCGTGGTGATGCGTTTAGTGACCTCACAGACCACCATCCTCCTGCAGTGATGCGTTTAAAGACCTCACAGACCACCACCGTCCTCCTGCAGTGATGTGTTTAATGACCTCACAGACCACCGCCGTCCTCCTGCAGTGATGCGTTTAGTGACCTCACAGACCACCACCATCCTCCTGCGATGATGCGTTTAATGACCTCACAGACCACCATCCTCCTGCAGTGATGCGTTTAATGACCTCACAGATCACCACCGTCCTCCTACGGTGATGCGTTTAGTGACCTCACAGACCACCACCATCCTCCTGTAGTGATGCATTCAGGGACCTCCCAGACCACATTCTCCTGCAGTGATGCGTTTAATGACCTCACAGACCGGCATCCTCCATTGTGATGCCTTTAGTGACCTCACAGACCACTGTCCTCCCATTGTGATGCGTTTAGTGACCTCACAGACTACCATCCTCCTGTGGTGATGCGTTTAATGACCTTACAGACCACATCCTCCTGCGGTGATGCGTTTAGTGACCTCACAGACCACCATCCTCCCGTGGTGATGCGTTTAGTGACCTCACAGACTACCATCCTCCCGTGGTGATGCGTTTAGTGACCTCACAGACCACCATCCTCCTGCAGTGATGCGTTTAGTGACCTCACAGACCACTGTCCTCCTGCAGTGATGCGTTCAGGGACCTCACAGACCAACGCCGCCTCCTCCTCTGTGGAGAAGCTGAAGTCATTTAATTCAGAGTCTCATTCTGAAGCCACTGTACTGCAAGTTCTGTCTCAAATTAAATCCCTTGATTTATTATGTAGAAATAGAAAATGTCAATTATTGATTTGTTTACGTGTGAATTTGGTGGAAGTGAAGTTCATTAATTGATTGACGGCCATTAAAAGTTAATGAGAGCGATCAAAGATGGATGAGGCGCTTTACCTCGTCTGAGATGGAGGCAAGGAGGAGGAATTGATTTCTGCCTGTACAGACTGACTGACTCTGTGTGTGTGTGTGTGTGTGCGTGTGTGTGTGTGTGTGTGTGTGTGTGTGTGTGTGTGTGTGTGTGTTTGTTTACTAGGCTGCCGTCTCCCAACATGAATGGCTCACTCATATTTATAAGCTTGTTTGATTTGCCTTCTGCTTACCTTAAATTCACACTCACTCACTTTGTGTGTGGATACGTGTGTGTGTGTGTGTGTGTGTGTGTGCATGTGTGTCTTTTTATATGTGTGAACGCTCTCTCTCTCTCTCTTTCCTTTGCTCGCCCACTCAATACTGCTAAGTGTAGTATATCTATTTTAAAATTGTGATTACACATGTAAAGTTTTCTGCTTGGCTCTGCTTCTGCATTATACTCGTGTGTATATTTGTGTGTGTGTGTGTGTGTGTGTGTGTTGAGTCTCTCTGGGTGTTGCTGCTCTTGTTTTCCTACCTGAGCTCTGAGTTGTACATTAGACACAGTGTGTATTTTTAACCTCGCTATTTCTCACTTATAATCACATTTGCATTCGCACACACACACACACACACACACACACACACACAGGCGTGCAGAGTGACGTGCAGCAGACGTGTTCCTGTGGAGCTGCTTGGAGTCTCAGATGTGTTTCTGCTGGCAGACGCTTCCTGTTGTTGTTGTTTTTTATCTTTTCGGAGCAGAAAACAGCTCATCTGCAGCTAAACTGACAAACAGCCGCCCGGTCGGTGAGGCCGCTCACCGACCCGCCGCTCACTGACCCGCCGCTCGCCAGCCCACCGCTCACCGACCCGCCGCTCACAGACCGGCCGCTCACCGACCCGCCGCTCACAGACCGGCCGCTCACCGACCCGCCGCTCACCGACCCGCCGCTCACCGACCGGCCGCTCACCGACCCGCCGCTCACCGACCGGCCGCTCACCGACCCGCCGCTCACCGACCCGCCGCTCACCGACCCGCCTCAATATATATATATACTACATATTTATCCATATCACTGTATATATGCTACATAGGTATCCATATCAATAAACATGTTTACCACAGCCATTAAATTATATAATCACTGGTCTATGTACCTGCATGAACCTGCAGCGATGGTCACACTTGTTTCAAGTGAAAATTCACTTGAAACAAGTGGAAATTTGCTCGTTTCATTGGCTAACTCTGCCAGTGGAAAAAGTGAAAATTAGCTAGAAACAAGAAACAAATTTTGCCAATGAAACAAGCAAATTTTCACAAGTTACTTCTGAGGTGATCATGTCTTATTTTAAGTGTAATGAGATATTTTGACTAGCAATAAGACATTTTTGACTTGAAATAAGACAAATAATCTTGGTAAGATTTTGAGTTTTTGCAGTGAGGGGTTTTTGGATGGTGGGCCGTTGGAGCGGTGGGCGGTCCCCAGGTCACCAGCCGTGCTAGTTAGTGACATTAAAAAAGATAAAAGAATCAGTATGTATATGTAAGTGTGATACAGTTTGTTTACCACAGAGGAGCACACACACACACACACACACACACACACACCGTCCCGACATCCACCCGGAGATAAACTGACTCGTAAAGTCGGGAAAACTGCGATGGAAACCCGAGAGCGGGGCGACGCAGGCCGGCTGCTGTTTCCGGCGCTCAGCGATCGGAGACGTGCGGCCGGTGTCACGCTGACGGGTGTGTGTCCTCCGGGTGTGTGTCCTCCGGGTGTGTGTCCTCCGGGTGTGTGTTCTCCGGGAACGAGGATGTTTTACTGCAGTTCCTCCTGCTGCTGCTGAAAGGAGAGAAAATGCGATTCATCCAATCAGCTCCTCCTGGGGACGCAGCAGAAGGGCAGCGGCAGTTCAGCACACTGCAAAAAGTAGGGCTTTTACACACATGCACACACACACACACACACACACACACACACTCACATCTTGCTTACTTGCTGCTTATCAGCTCCTCCTAAGCTGTGGGACAGAAGATATCGGGGACATTCAACATTTTCAAGCAGTAACAGCGTCCAATTCCAGCAGTAAAAGCAGGATTTTGTGTGAGTCTAAGCAACTATTGCATTGAACTTCCTGCCCTCCACACACACACACACACACACACACACACACACACACACACACACACACGCACACACACACACACACACACTGGATTTACCAGAGAGCTACACTGACTCACATTAGCTCCACTGTTGTTATAATTCTGTGTTTTTCATTTGTTTTTATTTTGGTTTTGTTGTTCTGTTCGGTTTCAGTTCATTAAAAAAAAAAAGGGGGGGGGGGTTATTTGGTGTTAGTCAGTGTTAGTTTTTGTCCTTTTTTTACAATACGGGTATTTGTCAGGGACAAGATTCAAAATGCTCAGAAATAGTACTTAACCCTATAAAGCCTGACCTATGAGAGAATTGGCAGAAAATTCCAATTTTTTGAAACTGAACCCTTTATTTAGTCCTATAACAATATATATATATATATATATATAAATTCAAAAAATA
The DNA here is from genome assembly GCF_902150065.1 of Myripristis murdjan. Lineage (NCBI taxonomy): Eukaryota > Metazoa > Chordata > Actinopteri > Holocentriformes > Holocentridae > Myripristis > Myripristis murdjan. The sequence goes on along the minus strand of NC_043995.1, from coordinate 32,353,220 downwards.
TGTTATTACATGACGTTTCTGGTGTGTGATATATGATATGTACTTGAAGTGCCAATGGTCCAGGGTGAACAGGGGAAGTGTCCGAAGGTATATAACAGTATTTTGGTCAAGTATTGATTAAACTGGAAACGAAAAACGGAATTGAAAATGTGTATCATATATGATACGAATGGCTTTATAGGGTTAAGCATTTAATAAAAACTTAACAAGACATCATAACAACTGAAAGCCTTTTAAAAGCATGAATTCAGTCAGGACAGACGAACAACCTTCCACAAGAGACCACCGTAAAAGATGTGTCAGTCAGTGTGTGTGTGTGTGTGTGTGTGTTTGTGTGTGTGTGTAACCAGAAAAGTTCAACTGGACACAGAAACATCAACCACAGTCCATGCAGCACAGACACGTGAGGGGCCTGCGATCTGTTTGCATTCTTATTACGGCTGACAAAAATGTTTTGGTTTTTTTTTTCCCACCTAGTTTCCATTATTCAGTTTTTAATAACGATAATGTCCCTGATGCTGGGTGCTGAGCTGCAGGACGTCCTGCTGGTGGACGGTGGTGTGTTCAGGGACCAAACATTTGTGTGCTGTATGTAAGCAGCCTGGACATGCATTGTTTGGAGTGTGTGCATTAAACAAGTAAAAATATGTAGATGTGAAATAAAATCAGCTGTTTCACTGAAGTCCAGCGGTAAAGCTGCTGAGTGACGGCCTGCAGAGAGGCGGCCGCTGGGAGAGCGGACCGTATCGATCAGGTGATCGCCTTACACTGATTGATCCAGCAGGCTGTGTGTTTAACCTCATTAACGTCTTTACTGGTGTGATATCTGTGGTGTCATGATGCCTTCAGGCTGTGTGGGAATTAAAGCAGATCGAGCGCGCATGTGGTGAAAACAAACTTCCCACCGCAGTCCCAAATGACCCACCAGCACCTGAATGCACCTCAAGTGACACATTATGGACACGTGACATGTGACTGATCACCGCCTCAGAGAAACTAACAAATAAATTAACTATGAAATTAATTAACATTTAAGAAAAGTCTGCATTTTTTTTTACCTTTTGTCTAGAAACAAACACTGATGTGTGGCTACGTGTGTGTGTGTGTGTGTGTGTGTGTGTGGCTGTGTGTGTGTGTGTGTGTGTGTGTGTGTGGCTGTGTGTGTGTGTGTGTGTGTGTGTGTGTGTGTGTGTGTGTGTGTTCTCCACCGGCATGCAGCATGGTGGCCTCACCAGAAGGTCTGCAGTGGTTTTACATCCTCTGATGTCCCAGTCTGACCAGTCCATATGCCCACACACACACACACACACACACACACACACACACACACACACACACACACACACACTGCCAGCTGCCGCTCAGTGCCAGCTCCCTGCTCAGTCCCAGGCTGCATGACCCACATGCCTCCTCGACACATGGACACATACTTACACACACACACACGCTGACACACACACACACACACACACACACACACACACACACACACACATTCACTGAGGAAACAGGAAAAGTGCCTTGTAAATGTAAGTTGTGTCATTACAACATCACTGCTATTAAAATGATCTGTTTATGTATGAAAATGCGTTCTAAAGGTTTTTACACACCAACTGTGTTATTTACGTGCGAATATTTCGTATTTTTTCAAACTCATAACATGCAGTCAGTACTTGCACATAAAACGCGAAATACGAAAAGTCAAAATGCGAGATTTTTTTTTTATTTTTAGCAACAAGCTCGATTTTTCTAGGTGAACAAACTGCAGCAGCCAATCAGCAGCCTCCGTTCACAACAACAACAGGACGTCAGCGCCTGCAGAGGCAGCGTCTCTCAGCAGCTGCCCACTAAAACGTTCTGATTCAGGCTGGGTACCGAAACACCGTAAACGGTAGTAACGAGACCGAATAAGAACAAACATGTCGGTGGC
>NC_043995.1:32336290-32346290 GCF_902150065.1 Myripristis murdjan | reverse complement strand
CTGCTCTGACGGCCAGGTGCGGCTCGTTAAGACGCGCTGACGGACGGAGGGGCGTGATGGATGGAGCTGCTCTGTGATCAGCGGCGCGACACACACACACACTCTGACACACACACACACACACACACACACACACACACACACTCACACTCTGACACACACACACACACTCTGACACAGGCGGGCGGCTGCAGGCTCATGTTCGTCCCGCTGAGGGTTGCCAGGCGATTTGGAGGCGGTGTGTGTGTGAGGTGTGTGAGGTGTGTGTTCTTTACGATCGTGTCGGGGCTGATCTGTATGTGTGTGTGTGTGTGTGTGTGTGTGTGTGTGTGTGTGTGTGTGCGTCAGAAACATCGAAACATCCCGACGTTTTTGCACCGTCCCAGTTTGTGAAACACTAAATATAATCTGTTGTTGTGTCTTCCTCTTCGTATTTTGAGTGCATAAGTGCGTTCACACTGAAAATACTAACAAAATAAAGTGCACTGCAAATACCCGGATGTCCACTCAAAACGGTCAAACAGTTGAGTGTGGAGCGATGGACACTTCTCACCCTCACGGCACCACTGACCGGAAGGAGCTACCTAAAAAAGCTGAGCTGACTTTTCGTTTTACGACTGTTAATATGTCACTTTATTAAGTTTTAATTTTTTTTTCAGGCGAGAAAGTAACCACGTAGATTCCAAATGTGCGGTCAGTTTGTCCAAATAACGTCTGTTTTGAAAATTGCTTTGACGTTTTCGGATAACTCTCAAGCTAGCGATTGTGCAAAGTACAGTCACTTAGATAGATAGATAGATAGATAGATAGATAGATAGATAGATAGATAGATAGATAGATAGATAGATACTTTATTCATCCCGCAGGAAATTCGCAGTTTTTCAGCAGAATCCACAGATTACAGATTAAATAAATAAAAAATAAAAAATAAAGAATAAGATCTAAGTACAACCCAGTGTGCAAAAAGCAATGTGCAAAAAAAAACAAAAACGTGTGCATGGGTGTATAAAATGTGCATAGATGTAGGTCAATGTTGTTTACAAAAGTAAAACTCTAACACCTTAGAAGCAGTGGTGATGCTTTTATTTTGAAGATAGGATGTGTACACGTCTACTTCTGGGTAACTTTACCACCGAAAACCAAAGCCAGCCGCGGCTCCGGTCGGTACCGCGCCCACCCGGTCAGGTCTGCTGATCTGACAGGTGAGCGGCTCGCCTGATGCCGACTGTGATTGACAGTTATTTCCGGTAAGTGCACAACGGGAAGTGCGCCAACTGAGACGCCCTTCACTGTTGAAATTGGTGCACTGTGCCGTAAGTGCACTGTCAGCTGAGTGGACTTACAGACAGTGCACACTGAGACACACCGTGGGCTCTAGTTTCGCAGACCAGGCGAGGCGGCGGCGTAGCGCAGATGCGCTTCGCCAACTGGGTGTGGCCAGGCGGATTTTCCAAGTTTGGCACGCCATGCTCGGTGGCGCAAGTACTCCGCCGTCCCTCCTACCGGCGGAGGGGAGGAGAGAAGGCATGGAGTGGGTTTGACACAGCCGATTCACATGTAACCAATCAAATGAGCCCCTGTCCTTGCCTTTAAAATGCGCTGCGCGAAGGCGTAATGAAAGTTTACACAGCTGACATGGAGGTCTATTGCCGCGGGCGGAGCGGAGCTCAGGAGACAGGCGCGGAGCGGAGACCGGCGAGCAGTGCAGACACGTCACCAAAACCTCACAGGCAGGCTTCCGGGATGTCATGAACATGAACAATGCAATAAATACCGAAAAAAACACTATTCAATGCTACGATCACAATCAGCACATACATATATCTCCATATCAACTGTCCCGTCACAGCTGATGTCAGATCAAAGGAGATTGGCACCGTTTGTGCTGATTGTGAGGTTTTGGTGATGTGCGCCAGCCAGCCAAACTTCCACTGCGCCGGCCCCGCTCCGCCTTGCGCGGAAAGTAGACCTGGTTTCAGATGGCGAGCTTTTGGCGCACCTCGGCGAAGCCTTTTGGCACGAAATTGTCACTGCGCCAAGCCGAATCTGTCGGCACCTCCCCCCGCTGCGCCGCCACTCCCATCTCGGCGAACCTCCGCCTGCGAAACTTGGACACTGTCCGCCTCTGCCGTTTCGCCGGTCGAAACTAGCTCTGCGCGGGGTTCGCCTCACTGCGCCACCCCGCGCTGCGCCGGGAAACTAGAGCCCCGTGTGTTTTGATTTCATACATGGATACAAAGTGTCTTTGTTTGTTTGCGTCACTGATACAGTGTTACTGAGCTCCTGGTCCTGTCCTCTGGCCTGCAGGCGGATCAGGGCCCGGCGTCGTAGTTTGAAAACCTCCATGTCAGAATCAGAATCAGAATCAGAGTCAGAATGCCCTTTATTGTCATTTTACAATAAAATAGTAGAATGAAATTGCAGCAACTCCATTTTCAGTGCAAGACAATACAACAACAACAATACAAAATATAAAATGTATAAAAATATACAAGGTGCCAGATTCACAGAATCATAACAGTATAAAAGTAAAAAAAAAAAAAGAAAAAAAAAGAAAGAAAGAAAGAAATGCGTGCGTAGTAGTAAGGAGGAATGTACAGTGTGGAGTGGGAATATGAGTGCAGATATAAGTGGACATGAATACCTGCTGTACTTACTAATATGTGACCATGAGCCTGGTTTCCCACAATGCCGTGCGTCTGTTTCCATACTGCAGTCACACACACAAAAACAAGACAATCTGTACAATCTGTTCAGCCCAAACCTCGGACTCACCTGGAGAGAGCAGGGAGAGAGCGAGGCAGACGACAAACACACAAACAAACAAACAAACAAACAAACCAACAAACAAACAAACAGACAAACAAACAAACAAACAAACCAACAAACAAACAAACAAACCAACAAACAAACAAACAAACCAACAAACTATAGGCTGATTCTGTATGAGGGACATCAGCTGCTGGAGGGAAGAGGCCAGTGTGTGTGTGTGTGTGTGTGTGTGTGTGTGTGTGTGTGTGTGTGTGTGTGTGTGTGTGTGTGTGTGTGTGTCAGAGAGTGTGTGCGTGTGTGTGTGTGGTGTGTGTGCGTGTGTGTGTGTGTGTGTGTGTTGTGGTTTCTCTGGAATCTGCAAACCAACTTCAGGAAACACGTCTTGTTTTCCAGCCTGTTCACTGAGGCTGCTGATGGATACGAGCTGATGTGTGTGTGTGTGTGTGTGTGTGTGTGTGTGTGTGTGTTTATGTGTGTGTGTGTGTGTGGTGTGTGTTAGAGAGAGAGAGAGGGGGGAGAGAGACAGTGTGTGTCTTTGTGTGTACACATGCACTTGGATCTGTCTTTGGCTGAGTCTTCTGTTTGCTTGTGTTTGTGTGTGTGTGTGTGTGTGTGTGTGTGTGTTTGTATGCATCTGTGTGTGTGTGTGTGTGTGTGTGTGTGTGTCCGGTGCCTTATCTCTCCCAGTCGCAGGCTGTGGAGCCCTGCGGAACATTCCACCAGCTCTGAACACACCGCCAGCTGGCACACACACACACACACACACACACACACACACACACACACACACACAGTCGCCTCAGACAACCCTGTTTTTGGCCCTCACACATCTCAGGATCCACCCGAGGCAGAAAGAGAGAGACAAGAGGAAGAAAGAGGGAGGAGGGGGGGAAGGAAACAGCGAAAAAAAGAGAGGAGATGGAGGAGAGAGAGAGGATGAGACAACACACACACACACACACACACACTTTAAACACACACTATCACTGTAACAGCAATATGTACGAGAACGAGCAGAAGAAATTAAAAAAAGAAATGAAGAGAAGAAATAGAAGAAGCAAGAAAAGACGAACGAGGATAAAAAGCAAAGAAGCAGAAAGAGACAGAACGAACAAACAGAAGGAAAGAAGAGAAAAAGGCGATAACCTGCCTGCCGCCGCCACGAAGAACAAATCAAAAACGTTCAAACCCACAGATTTAAAATGATTTTTAATCCCAGACGTTCTGCTGAGCTCCGAAACGAAGCTCGAGACCCGCGGAGCTTTTCTACGAATAGAAACTAAAACTAAAGTTGGTCAACAGAGAATTTTGACGTGGGACAGGGACCTCCAACAGAAACAGGGGCGATCTTAAAAAAGAGGCGTAAAAAGAAACGTTTATTAGGAAATGTATACAACATCCTCATTACAGCAACAAGCACTGAGGAACTGCCGCAGACGAAAATATAATTATTGGAGTAAAGATCTAAAGAACGTAGATGCAAAAACAAAATGGAAGGAATGCCTATTACTAACATATCAAGTAACCACCAATGAAAATTTACGTTTAATACAATATAAATTAATGACAAGGATATACTACAGTAGAGACAAAATTCATAAGTTTGACACCAGCTACTCGGACCTGTGTGTAACATGTGGAAAGCAGAGTGACTCCCTCATCCATGCCTTTTGGTGCTGCGGGAAAATTAGAAAGACTTGGGAGGACATCGAAAAATGGTCGGCAGGTAGTTTGCAAAACAAAGGTGGGATTATCACCAGAAATGTGTATTTTTCAAAGTATGGCGAGATTAAGATATCCAGCGACTTGGCAAATTTTATATTCATCTTTAGTTGTGTGTGTGTGGGTGTGGGTGTGTGTGAGTACGAGGGTTTTTGTTTCCTTTTTTTTTTTTTTTTTACCTTTTATTTGTATTTTTTATTTTTCTTTTAAATACTCTCGTGATATTTGTATCAGGTCATTGCTGTTATTATTGTTAGCATTATTAACATTATCATCACGACCACTATAATTATTGTGAGCTTGCAGTATAAGTCAGTATATGTATGCATGAGAGGGTCTGTTCTGTGTATGTACGATATAAATAAAAAAAATTATAGAAAAAAAAAAAAAAAGGAAATATAAAAACGTTCTGGAAGAAAAAAAAAACGTTGAAGCTGCTGGAGGGAAAGTTCAGGAGGATAAACGAGAAAACGAGAGAACGAAGGAAAGAAAAATGAAAGAAACGGAAAATGTTTTTTTTTTTTCCAGTGTGAAGAATCAGCCACATCCGCATGGTGTGTGTGTGTGTGTGTGTGTGTGTGTGTGTGTGTGTGAGAGAGAGAGAGAGAGAGAGAGAGAGAGAGAGATCAAAGCCACCTTGCAGCTCCTTTCACGGTGAACTTTGACCTCGGCTGCTGCTGCCACCACCACACACCAGGCCTGTGTGTGTGTGTGTGTGTGTGTGTGTGTGTGTGTGTGTGTGTGTCTGTGTGTGTGTGTGTGTGCGCAGCAGGAGGTGGAATCCAAACCAGACTGTGTTTGTTGTTAGAAGAAGAAGAAGAAGAAGAAGAAGAGAGTGGAGGAGGGTGTTGTTGAGAGGTCCTGTGTGTGTGTGTGTGTGTGTGTGTGTGTGTGTGAGTGTGTGTGTGTGTGTGTGTGTGTGTGTGTGTGTGATAGTGGCTGTCTATGTTGTGCCATTAGTTCGTAATAAATGTGTTGCCCAAAGAACACACACACACACACACACACACACACACACACACACACACACACACATACACACACACACACACACTCACACACACACTCACACACACACACACACACACACACACACACACTCCACTTTGTCCCCATAACAGTCAAAGTTGACAAAAATGGAGCAAAGAAAAAAGAAAAGATAAAAAAAAAAAAAAAAAAAAAAAAGCCGATTCGGCAGTAATCACGGGGAAAGGGGGCGTCGGCCTCGTTCCGCTAACGACTTCCTGCTTCACTAATTGATTTCATCCGCAGAAAATAAAAGAGCAGAAGAAGAGGAAGAGAGCCGGCCTCTCTCTCTCTCTGTCGTTTCTCTCCTCCCTCCTTCCTCGCATCCTTTCATCCTCCCTTCGTTCCCTTTTCCTCCCTCCATCCCATCCTTCATCTCACCAGTTTTTCCCTCCGTCCTTCCCTCTTTCCTCCATCCTCTTCATACCTCAGACTTTGTCCGTTCTCCATCCTTTCTTCCGTTCGTCAGCTCCCTCCCTCCCTCACATCATCCTCCCTTCATCCCTCCTTCGTCGTCTCCTTCCTTCCTTTCCTCCCTCCTTCTCTTCACCCCTCCTCTCATGCGTCCTCACGCCCCTCCTTCCCTGCATCCTTCTCTCCACTGCTGCCTGACTTTTCCGTCTTTCGGTCCCTCCTTCTCTCTCTCCATCTTTTCTTCCTTCCTTCTTTCAATCCCAGCATTTCTGCATCCCTCCATCCTCCATCGTCTCCTTCCAACACCCGTCTCTCCTCACTTTTATCTCCTTTTCCTCCTCCTCCCTCTCTCTCTCCCTCTCTCCCTCTCTCTCTCTCTCTCTCTCTCTCTCTCTCTCTCCAGTCTTAGCGGTGTTGCTAACAGGATTAGCATGGTGTCTTAACGAAGCAGAGGAAATAATTAGTTCTGTAGCTGATAACATTTAATCAGGTTAGCCTCATTAGGGGCCACGAGTCCTGCTTCTCCTCCGCTCGCTGCCGTTCTGCTCCTCCCTCCTTCATCCTCCCTCCTCCTCCTCCTCCCTCCTCCTCCTCCTCCTCTTTTCCTCCCTCTCTCTCTCTCTCTGCTCATTCCCGCTCACGGCCTTTTTAATATCAAACTGGTGAAACTCTGACTGGAGTTCTGCGCTCGGCTCAGACTCACGTCGGCACTGATGTGGTTTTTCTAGAAAACGCAACTTTAAAAAAATAAATAAATAAAAACGTCCCAGAAGCATTTTGGAAAACAGGAGAACGTAAAGAAGACGCCGGTGTCATGAACACGAGCCGAGTGAAGACGAGAGGCTGAGAGCGTCTGGTTGTGTTTCGGACACGAGGCCGACGTGACTAAACAATAAATAAAAGACTGATATTTATAATAACTTATAACTTATAACTTATAACGCTGTACAGTGACCGCCGGGCTCCAGGACTGTACATCACGTTTTCGTCAGATTTAACATTAAACATGTTGCGGCTCAGAAACATATTCATGTCGTCTGCCTGCTGCTTAAAGGAGAGGAAGAAGAAAAATATGAGAGTTTTATCAAACTGAACTGACGGCGTGTGTGAGATTTTAATTTTTAATTGAATTTCATGTCATTTAAAGGGACTTCATTTTATTTGTGCAAAGGGAATATGAAGAGCGAACAGGGAGCCTGATGAGGGGAAATGAATGAATAAAAGATGAAGGGAAGTTAAAAGGCTGGAGGCCGATCGATCAGTGATCAGTGATCAGATCCATCGACTGATTGATCCATTGATTCAGGAGAAGCTCCAGTGTTTGTTGTTGCTGGAGTGAGAGCGTCTCAGTGTGTGTGTGTGTGTGTGTGTGTGTGTGTGTGTGTGTGTGTGTTCTCACACTCACACACACACAGCCCTGCCCTTGCATGAACCCTCCCATAATTGCTGTCAATCAAAGCCTCCAAACACTCCAACGAACACAAAGGGCCCGGCGCCCGCCGGCGCCCCGAGGGCCCGACAGACCCCACAAACAGGGGAGGAGGGGCCGAGGAGCGCGGCGGGGCCCCCTGCAGGACAAAGGCCTGCACACACTCGTCTGACACGCCGCCTCAATACACTCTCTGAGCCGCTTTCACACACTGTTGTCCTTTAATTGGCCCCCTCAGCAGCAACACGGGGCCCCCTCAGCGGCAACAAGGGGCCCCTCGGCGGCAACAAGGGGCCCGCCCTCTGTAGCAACACGGGGCCCACTCTCTGCAGCACAGGGCCCGCTCTCTGCAGCACGGGGGCCCGCTCTCTGCAGCAACACGGGGCCCGCTCTCTGCAGCACAGGGCCCGCTCTCTGCAGCAACACGGGGCCCGCTCTCTGCAGCAACACGGGGCCCGCTCTCTGCAGCCGAGGGCCCGCTCTCTGCAGCTCAGGGCCCGCTCTCTGCAGCCGAGGGCCCGCTCTCTGCAGCTTAGGGCCCGCTCTCTGCAGCTCAGGGCCCGCTCTCTGCAGCAACACGGGGCCCGCTCTCTGCAGCCGAGGGCCCGCTCTCTGCAGCAACACGGGGCCCGCTCTCTGCAGCTCAGGGCCCGCTCTCTGCAGCAACACGGGGCCCGCTCTCTGCAGCCGAGGGCCCGCTCTCTGCAGCAACACGGGGCCCGCTCTCTGCAGCTCGGGGCCTGCTCTCTGCAGCCGAGGGCCCGCTCTCTGCAGCTGAGGGCCCGCTCTCTGCAGCTTGGGGCCTGCTCTCTGCAGCCGAGGGCCCGCTCTCTGTAGCCGAGGGCCCGCTCTCTGCAGCCAAGGGCCCGCTCTCTGCAGCACAGGGCCCACTCTCTGCAGTAGGGGGCCCGCTCTCTGCAGCAGCATGGGGCCCGCTCTCTGCAGCAACATGGGGCCCGCTCTCTGTAGCCGAGGGCCCGCTCTCTGCAGCCGAGGGCCCACTCTCTGCAGCTTAGGGCCCACTCTCTGCAGCAGCATGGGGCCCGCTCTCTGCAGCTCGGGGCCTGCTCTCTGCAGCCGAGGGCCCGCTCTCTGCAGCTGAGGGCCCGCTCTCTGCAGCTTGGGGCCTGCTCTCTGCAGCCGAGGGCCCGCTCTCTGTAGCCGAGGGCCTGCTCTCTGCAGCCGAGGGCCCACTCTCTGCAGCTTAGGGCCCACTCTCTGCAGCAGCATGGGGCCCGCTCTCTGCAGCTCGGGGCCCGCTCTCTGCAGCCGAGGGCCCGCTCTCTGCAGCACGGGGCCCGCTCTCTGCAGCCGAGGGCCCGCTCTCTGCAGCTCAGGGCCCGCTCTCTGCAGCTTAGGGCCCGCTCTCTGCAGCTCAGGGCCCGCTCTCTGCAGCCGAGGGCCCGCTCTCTGCAGCACGGGGCCCGCTCTCTGCAGCCGAGGGCCCGCTCTCTGCAGCTCAGGGCCCGCTCTCTGCAGCTTAGGGCCCGCTCTCTGCAGCCGAGGGCCCGCTCTCTGCAGCTTAGGGCCCGCTCTCTGCAGCCGAGGGCCCGCTCTCTGCAGCCGAGGGCCCGACCATCGGGAATCTGACCCAAACACCAAACATAATGGCTGGTCTCACTCGCTAATAAATAACGAGCTTATGCCGTATTTGTTTGTTTGTTTGTTTGATTGTTTGTTTGTTTTGTTTACCCTTTGAAACCCAAGCAGACGCTTTTGATTTCTTGCAAAAACCGAATGACCAAACAATGAACAAACGAATGACCTGAAAAGTAAGAAAAACAATAAAAACTGCAGAAAAGTGTGGAAAATAAAAACATATATAGATATATAAAAAGATAACCTGACCAGATTTTTTTTTCCCTAACATAATTTTAAATATATAATCATAAGTATAAATTAATGTATATAATATTAGTTTCCTGGACATTCCCTGCCGCCTTTGTTGATCTTTTTCACATTTTTTGTCATTTTCTGGTGATTTTCTTGTGGCCTGCCTCTGCTTTCTTGGCAGTTTGGGTTTTTATTTGCTGAGCGGCTCAGAGCCTCGTTCAGATCAAGGCGGTTTGTGAGACTGTCCTCCACCACACACACACACACACACACACACAAAGGTTTATTTATTGATGGATATATTTAATAATTTCTTGACTGATTTAATGAAAGATATTAAAAATGTATTTATTAATGCGACTCTTCGTCCTCATAGTTTTGAGAGAGTTTGTGTGACAGAGAGAGCGAGAGAAATGTGTGTGTGTGAACAGAATGTGTGTATGTGGGCTTTTGTCTAGGAGAATTTGTGAGTGTGTGTGTGTGTGTGTGTGTGTGTGTTTGGGTATGCACAGGAGACTGTGTGAGGGAGTGTGTGTGAGAGAGTGAATTTGTGTCTTAGTACATGTGTGTGTTTCTATGTTTCCCATGGTTCTCAGGGTGTGTGTGTGTGTGTGTGTGTGTGTGATCTCTGTTCAGATCAATACACTCTGGCAGGCACTGAACTACAATCTCCTCTAAACATAAGAGATTCTCTTCGCTGCTCCGTTTGGGCTCCATCTTTGTTGCTAAGCTCTCATCCACTTCCCAGCGATCACCTGTCAATCAAACAGCATGGGGGCGGGGCTTGGGCTCTCAGCTGATGGA
>NC_043995.1:32311290-32331290 GCF_902150065.1 Myripristis murdjan | reverse complement strand
GACAGCTCCGTCCAGCCTGCCGCCATAACGAAACTGTTTCCTAACGGACACGCTAGTTCACCTTGTTACCATGGTGACCCTTGGCAACATCCTGTGTTTGGAAGTTTGAGAGGACAAAAATCCCATTTTCACACTGGAATTAAACCAGTCGGCTAACCAGCGACCGCAAACTCACATTTACTGTTTGAATCGTATTTTTACAAAAGCATTTCTACCCTTTACAAAAAAATCACCTGTGAAAATTACAGCCCACATGAGAAGAATCCAGTCACATGTGAAAATGTGGAATTAATTCGAAGATGTAAATGTCACCTGTGGTTTCATGTGAAATGTGTGTTTTCAAATGTGAAAATATTAGTTCACACATGAAGAAATCAGTTACATGTGATAAGGTGGAATTCACATGTGAAGATGCAGATCTCATGTGATTTCATGTTGTTTTCTCGTGTGGAAATTTTCAATCGTGTGAAAATAGCAAATCATATGTGAAAATATCTGGTTCACATGTGACATTGTTTTTTTTTTTTTTCCACATGTGAAAACTGAAACTCACATGAAAATGTTAGTTCACATGTGAATATTGCTAGTCACATGTGAAAATGGTAAATTTACACATGGAATTTGAATTTTCAAATGTGAAAATGTGTATTTCACATGTGACAGTTGTGTATTAATGTGTATTTCACATGTGACAGTTTCATAAGGGTGTCACACATTAGCATAAACACTATGATCCTTGCATTAGCGAACTGTTTGTATCGGTTCATATCAAATAAATAAATAATTAGCTAACCTAACAAGGAAAGGTCACATGACTAACACACAGTTTCCATGCAGATCAAGTCTCTCATGACCTCACATCACACCACGCCACGTCACATGACCTACCTTACAGCTAGCTAACACTGATTTAGGTTTCTGGTGGGACGACTAGAAGTTTTGTTTTTGTACAACCACGAAAAAAAGCTAGGCCGCGACGGGACTCGTCTTAACGAAACGGAACTGAATCCCCACTGACCCAAAAAGGGGAAGCAGCACTTACAAACATCAGAAACAAAGACTTCACCTCTTTTGCACCAATTCATTTTGGACCTAAAACGTGCAGGAGCCTGACCAGGAGCCTGACTAGGAGCCACCAGGAGCCTGACCAGGAGCCTCAGCAGGAGCCTCAGCAGGAGCCACCAGGAGCCTGACCAGGAGCCACCAGGAGCCTGACCAGGAGCCTCACCAGGAGCCACCAGGAGCCTGACCAGGAGCCTCAGCAGGAGCCACCAGGAGCCTCAGCAGGAGCCTCAGCAGGAGCCTGACCAGGAGCCACCAGGAGCCTGACCAGGAGCCTCAGCAGGAGCCTGACCAGGAGCCTCAGCAGGAGCCACCAGGAGCCTCAGCAGGAGCCACCAGGAGCCTGACCAGGAGCCACCAGGAGCCTGACCAGGAGCCTCAGCAGGAGCCTGACCAGGAGCCTCACCAGGAGCCTCAGCAGGAGCCACCAGGAGCATCACCAGGAGCCTGACCAGGAGCCTCAGCAGGAGCCTGACCAGGAGCCAACAGGAGCCTGACCAGGAGCCACCAGGAGCCTGACCAGGAGCCACCAGGAGCCTGACCAGGAGCCTCAGCAGGAGCCTAACCAGGAGCCTCACCAGGAGCCTCACCAGGAGCCTGACCAGGAGCCTCACCAGGAGCCTGACCAGGAGCCTCACCAGGAGCCTGACCAGGAGCCACCAGGAGCCTCAGCAGGAGCCTGACCAGGAGCCTAACCAGGAGCCTGGCCAGGAGCCTGACCAGGAGCCTAACCAGGAGCCTGACCAGGAGCCTCAGCAGGAGCCTGACCAGGAGCCTAACCAGGAGCCTGGCCAGGAGCCTAACCAGGAGCCTGGCCAGGAGCCTGACCAGGAGCCTGACCAGGAGCCTCACCAGGAGCCACCAGGAGCCACCAGAAGCCACCAGGAGCCTGACCAGGAGCCTCATCAGGAGCCACCAGGAGCCACCAGAAGCCACCAGGAGCCACCAGGAGCCTCACCAGGAGCTTCACCAGGAGCCACCAGGAGCCTGACCGGGAGCCTCACCAGGAGCCTCACCAGGAGCCACCAGGAGCCTCACCAGGAGCCTCACCAGGAGCCACCAGGAGCCTGACCAGGAGCCTGACCAGGAGCCACCAGGAGCTTCACCAGGAGCCACCAGGAGCCTCAGCAGGAGCCTCTCTGTGCCTCCTGCTCAGACCTGATCCAGACCTCCTCTAAACGCTGCAGAGCTTCCTGACAAATCTTCACTGCTCCTTTTCTTTTTTCTTTTTTTCATGTCGCCTCATCATTTCCTGCAATAAGTGTGTTTCAGTGTGGCATGAATCCCCCTCCACTGATGGGAGGGGAGAGGAGCTGATGAGAGGAGAGAGAGGAGAGAGGAGAGGAAATCAGGAAGGGGAGGAGGGATGAAGATGAAGAGGAGAGGATGGAAGCTGACAAGCAGAGGAGGGAGGAAAGAGGACAGGAGGAGGAAAAGATGAAGAGCAGAGGATGAGAGGAGCGGAGCGGGGAGAGCCGTGTCAAGCCAAATGGAATATGGAGGACAGGGGGTGAGCAGGAGGAGGAGGAGGAGGAGGAGGAGGAAGGGGAGAAAAGAGGAGCGCAGTCGACATGGTGAAAGAATGAAGAAAGAATTGGGGGAAGAATGCAACACAGATCCAGAATATAATGAAGCAGAACAAAGAGCAGAAAGACAACACACTGTCTCCCCATGGGTGTGTGTGTGTGTGTGAGAGAGAGAGAGAGTGAGAGTGTGTGTGTGTGTGTGTGTGTGTGTGTGTGTGTGTGTGTGTGTGTGTTTTATACATCACAGCCTGGAGGGTTGCTGCAACTTTTAGCCCCGATGTCCATCCGGCCTGGATTACAGCAGAGCTGCTGGCCTTGCATCAGACACACACTCACACACACACACGGAGGCTGCAGGGTGTGTGTGTGTGTGTGTGTGAGTGTGTGTGTGTGTGAGAGAGCGTGTGTGTGTGTGTGTGTGTGTGTGGTTTGCCTGCCAGCGCTCTGCTGCTCCTCCACACTTCCCCTCTGATAGGAGCTTACAACATTTAGTGTTTCACCTCCTCCTCTCCTCCCCCGTGTCCTTTCCTCCTCCTCCTCTCTCCTTCTCTCCTTGTTTCCTCTCCTCTCCTCTACCTTCATCTTTTCCTCCTCCTCTCGTCATCCTCTCTCCTCTCTCCTTTTCCTCTCCCTGGCCTCGTCTCCATTTTCTGTCTTCGTTTTTTACTCCTTTCACTTTCATTTTCTCCTCTCCCCTCTTTTCTTCTCCTCCTCCTCCTCCTCCTCCTCATCACCTCCTCCTTTTCCTTTCCTCTTCCTATCATCTTCTTTCATCTCTACTCTCCCCCTCCTCCTCCTCCTCTTCCTTTTCTCTCATCATCGTCTCTCATCTCCTCTTTTCTTCTTCCTCACCTCGTCTCCTCTCCTCTCTTTTGCTCCCGTCCTCCTCCTTCTCTCCGTCCTTTCATCTCCTTCTTTTCATCTTTGTCCTCCTTTCCTCAGTCCTTGCCTCTCCTCAGATCTGTCTTTTCCTCCTCTTTTCTCCTCTTGTTTTCTCCTCCTCCTCTTCCTCCCCCCTCCTTCTCCTCTCCTCTCTGCCTCCTCTCCTGCTCTCGTTCGTCATCAGAACGAAACAGGAAAATGCACTTGGATTTAATCCACTTAGAGGAAAATGGTTTTTACAGATGAGAAAATTCATATCTTTTTTTTTTTTATATATATCTTTTTTTTTTTTTTATTTATTTTTTTATAATTCCCACATCTCATGTTTTCGTCGTCGGGTGAAAACTTTGCATCTCCAAAATATCACGAGTAGCAGAGCAGCAGCTTGTTTTCAGTTTGACCGGCAGGCGTTTCCTCCTGCCTCTGATGTGATCTGAAGGAGCTGCTTCTCTCCGTCTGTGTGCGTTCACTTCACTTCACTTCTCTTCACTTCTCTTCTCTTCACTCTCTCCTCTCGTCTCCTTCCTCCCCGTTTTCCTGCTCGCTCTTTCAAAATCTGCCTGAATGGTTTTTTTTTTTCAAGAGCACGAACACAAAATCTGCGCCTTGTACCATCGCTGCTGCTTCCACACCATCAAAAAAAAATTTAAAAAAATGACATCACACCAAACACGGGTTCTCTGTCCAACGGATGGTCAACTAAAATACACCATTTTTCATTTTTCATCACGAGAAACCTTCATCAAACTGGGAGTCTGGACTCGATCAGCTGATTTCCGTGTGATTGACTCTTCAGCTGTCCTGGTTATTTCCCATCAGGTTCAGCTAACAGCAGTAATAATTACTGTTTGCTCATTATCATTATAGATAGATAGATAGATCTTTATTGTCATTGCACAATCATATACAGTATAATAATGCAACGAAATTAGGGCTCAGTACTTTCGGTGCAGGGCAGAACAGAAAGCATCGTGCCGCCTGCTAGTTGAATAGCTGAGTCTCTGATATCAGAAAAATGCAGCAGTCATGGAAACACTTGTTGGATGCCATGTGCAGGCGCAGTTCGTCGATTTTGTTAGTTATGGACCTGGCGTTGGAAAATGCTGGGAGGCGGCGGCTTAAAGGGTCGTCTTTTCAGCCCTGCAGCCTCGCTTTTGTTTTGTTCTGGCGTCCTCCGGAATGTCCTGGTAGCGATGAAAGTCCGGTGAAATTGGTATTTTGCAGCGTAATCCCAAGCTCAAAAGGTCCTGACGACTGTACGCGTACATTGCCCAACATATGGTGGTGTTTTAAGCTAAAAACACAACCGTTCACATATACAAAAACATAGAATAACATATAATACGGCACCGAGAGTGGAGAGCTGTAAGCCGCTGCGTCTATGCGCGCCGCCATGGCAACCCCCATTATCATTTTATTATCATTATCATTATCGACAGGCAAATCGTGCATTGTTTTTAGATTCTGGATTTTTTTTTTCTTTTTAGGAACCTTGTTTTCCATTTACTTTTTTCTTTTTTTTTTTTTTTTTTTGTTGTTGTTGTGATCCATAAACTGAGGTCTGAATATTCAGATATCCTGCAGGATGACCTCCACACTTCCACTTTGCTTTTGAAAATCTTATTTATAGACTCTCAAGGTTGGCTCGTAAATTAGAGGAGGAAGAAGAAAAAAAAAAAAACACGCTGTGAAAATGCAGTGTGCACCGTCCTGCTGCTTTGTGACTGCCAAAAGATTTATTTAAAAAAAAAAATAAATAAAGAAAAATCCTTAACATTTAGACGACAGCAGGGTTTCCGGGTCCAAACCAGCATTTTAGCAGCATTTTAATTCTTTACCTGAAGAAGTGAGAACTTGAAAAATCACTAAAATCATAGTAGCAAGGTTTCCATGTGACAACAGTGCAAAATAATCAATTAAAGCTTTGTTTTACTTTGAAAGAACCAATGAGGGAAACTTCTAACTTAACGATGAGATACTGTACACAGATCAAAACATAGAGAAATCAAGAATAAGAAACATAAACCACATAAAATAGATCAAATTAAAATGCAGCAAGTAGACAGAGGAGAAGTAGACAAAGACGATGTTAAAGAAAGTTATTTAATGAAAACAAATTAAATATCATAATATGACGGAGGTGTGTTTTCAGACTGACAGCACGTACAGAATGTCATATTTGCACATTCACCTTAATGGGGCCTTCCAGAAAGTGCTGATATTCTGCAGAAAAGTGTGTGTGTGTGTGCGTGTGTGTTACACTGACACTCCTCCGTGGGATTCCAGGCTCTTATTAATTCACGGGGCGCCGGCCTGGGTCTTCATTACGGGACGAGCGCGGCGGCTTTCCCGAGCGCTGAGGTCCATTAACGGAGCGCCGCGTCTCCCTGTCGCTCTCTCGCCTCCTGCGGGCTCTTCCTGTCTCTCTGTCACATCGTTCTGACAGCCGCCGCCACCGCCGCCTCCGCCTCCATCTGCTGCTCCGCTCCGCCGCTCGCCAGCTCCGTCCTCCATCAGCGCCCGTCTGTCTGCGTCGCCACATCAGGGCCCATCCTCCCTCCTCCTCCTCCTCCTCCCTCCTTCAGTTCACACGCTGGGCCTGTTCCCATCATCCTCTGCCATCATCAGAGTAGAGCGGATCATCATCTGCGTAGCGATCCACAAAATCGGGCGTTGTTGCTGCTTGGGTGTGAGCCGGGACAAGGGCATAGGCGGAGTTTGAAATTTGCGCTGGGGGGGGGGCAAACATTTTTTTTTTTTTTAACTGAGGTCAGTATGCACTAGGGTATTTGTCTTTCACACGAGCGCACACAACTGAAGCACACTGGCAACTATACAGTTTAAGTCCTTTAAAAGCGAAAAATCTGTTATTATACCGTTATACTTTCATTTTCCATGTACGATTTTAAATGGTTTGGTGTACAGATTAACTAATCTTGTGTTAAACTGAGAACTATGAAATATGCATACTCACTCAACACATGTAGCGTTGCAACGTGCCATGTCACATGACATGACTGCTCAGAGATTAATTTATTACAATACCAAACATAATGTAATTCAGATTTATTTCTGAAAATAATCTTATTTTATTGCATTGCTTAAATGTTTATAGATATGTATACAGGAAAAAAAAATATTGGACCTATTTTTGACTCAATGTAGTGACACATTTCAGACGCTAGGGGGAGCAATGCCCCCCCTGCCCCCCTGCAAACTCCGCCTATGGACAAGGGATGGGATTTGAGAACCGGTTCTTGTTACGAATTATATTTCAATAATTTGAACGCTCAAACGTAGCTGTGTAAAAGTCATGTGGATGGACAGGAGTGGCGGCATTTCAACAACACAATGATATTAGAGAAAGTTAACACTCTGACCTCTTTTACCAAACAGCTTGAAGCTTGGCTACTGGAAGAACAACACTGTTGCCACAACCATGCCTAAACTTGTGTATTTGTTCAATGTTAACTAATTTGTCAAGGGTTCCATCCGCAATTTCTACTGAGTGCATACATTATTATTACTTTCCTCTTCCTCATTACATTTTTTTTTCTATTTATTATATCTTCATTTATTTTATTTTTTTTAGGTACTAGGGCAATGTGCAATGCAACACGTACTTTATATTCTCACACAATTGGGTACTCTCAGTATCTTAAAATTACCATTTATTCATTTACTGCAATATGTAATCGAGTAGTGTGCAATTCTATCATCACTTATTAGGCAGCAGGGCAATGTGCAATGCAACAAGCACTTCATATTTCTATACAACTAGGTATCACAAATTACCGTCATTGGTATTAAATTATTGTAATATGCATTGAGTACTGGGCAATTAAAATAGCACTTTATATTTATTGGGCAATTTGCAATATAATAATGCACTTTGCACTTTAGCACTCTGCACTTTAATCAGCCCCTCGACATATAATTTAGTGTTTAAGCAGTGATGAAATGCACATGGTCCCCTGAGCCGTGGCCTGTATGTTTCATGATCAGCTGCTGTTGATGCACTCTGATCTTGTTGCTGTTCCTCACTTTAGTTTTGCTGCTGTTTCATCGTTTGCCGCCGTTTTTCTGGGTTTGATGTTTAACTCTGTGCCGGTGATGGAGAGGTGATTTGTAAAGAGTTCATCGTTGGAATCGACGTCAACGCCGTGACTCTGTGAACCGACGCCGCCTCGCTCTTTGTCTCTGTCGGTTCTTTGCTTTGAGTTCATGGCGTCGTGACTCACCTGGAACACACTTTACCTACAGAATGACCTTTTAATGTGTCGCCTGAGTGAGAGACATAATACAGCACATAAATACTGTGCACCTGTCCCAGCCATGTAGGCTTGACCAACATGCAGCTATGACCTTTAACCCTCCTGTTATGTTCAAATGTACAAACATCTTTTATGTTTGGGGTCAATTTGACCCCAGCAGTTTAAACCTCCACAAAATTATTAGAATTAAAATTGTTACCAAAGTTAATGTGTCAGGTACTTTATGTTTCTTTGTTGACCTTAACAGCCCTTTAAATAAAACATAACTCAGCCCTCTCCCACTTATACATCCAGTATTCCTATTATGCCACTATGGAAAAATTGACCATAAAATTGACCTAAAATTGGAAAGAAATATTAATTTTTGGTGTTTTAATGCCTTTATATTGTTTCTAAGTACAGATTTTTTTTAATTTTTTTTTTATAACTGATGCGTACAAAGTGTGTACAGGACATTGAAAGCATATCATGAGAATTTCATGTTTACCTGGTAGTACCCAGTACCTTAGGAAAAGTCATTAAATATGAAGCAAAAAAAAATCATTCATTTAGAGACAACATTAAACATTGAATAGGGTCAAATTGACCCCAAACATAATAGGAGGGTTAAGGTGCTTCGAAACCAGTCTGGAACTGAAAAGTTAAAAAAACAAAAGTTTGTCCTTTGGGGTTAAGATCAGACCAGATTATGTTAGAGTGTACAGAAATATACTGAAATTAAAAGAGAGAGGTGCTGCTTTCCTGTGTTTTTTTCTGTGCTTTTGAGCTGATGAGCACAAAGTTTCCAAGTTTACCAAGAGCCTGACACGACCTGATGAAAAAAAACAAGCGTGTCCTGTCTGATCACAGCTCAGCCTGTTCCCACATGATGTCATTTATAGAGTCACAGAGTCTAAATCGTCCAAAAATGTGAGTTTGAAACAAAGAAATGATGTAAGACCCCTCTGCCCGTTTGCTCTGGAGAAACAGCGCCCTCTACCTGTTTTGTGCTGCAAAGAAACACAGCAGATTTCATTCACCTGCTGAAAAACTGTTTTTTTTTTTTTTTTTTTTTTTTTATATAGTGATCCTACTAATGTCTCAAAATAAATCCGCCGACAGTGTTAAGATGTGACGATGCAACACGGCGTCTTTAAATCAGACACAAACTGAGACTTCTCCGTGATTAGTTCTGTTTTTAGGTGTGACTTTTCTCCAGACGGAGGATATTTCATCTCTGAGCCCAGACTCTTGAAATCAAAGAGACGCAGCAGCAGCTCCTCACCTTCCTGTAAACCTGCTCGTGTTCACGGCGCGCCGCCCGGCTTCCTGCCGCGCTCTCCTCTTCCTGCCTCTCTGCTCCTGTCGAGTTCAAGGCGGCGGCGGCGGTTGCAGCATGCAGTCTGACCCGCCGCTCTCTCCGGAGACGCTGATGCAATAAACGGTGCGTTCAGAGGCCCGGTGCCGCATCACGCCTCTCCGTTTCCAGCCGTCTGAGTCAGGAAGTTGAGTCACCGGCTCGTCTTCGGTCTCCCGAGGCTCCCGAGTGCGGCGAGCGTCCGCCGCCGAGTCGCATCAGAGCGCCGCCGCCGAGTCGCAGGAAACTTCCAAAGCTTTTTTTTAAAGTTTCAAAGTTACAGTTAAAATGCAAAACTGTGTTTTACAGAGCAGCAAGACAAACAAGAGAGGACAAAGATATCAGTTAGTGTGTGTGTGTGTGTGTGTGTGTGTGTGTGTGTTGGTGATCAGATGCATTTCCACATTTGTGTGCACATGTCTAATGCAGGTGTGTTTATGTGCCCTCAGCTTTCCTTTGATAATTGTGTGTGGTGTCATGCATATGTCAGAGCATCACACACACACACCCGCACACACACACACACAGTGTTGGTGCTCCACTGACCTCTTGGTGGCCCCGTCCCGCCTCTGACATCACTGATGAGTCAGAGTCGAACATTTCCTCGACATCGGTGTGATGAGTCACCCCCTCCGAGTCAAACAGAGAGTCTGGAGATACGAGGCCGTGCCGGCGTGGCAAACCTCGTAACTCCTAACCCCTCCGGTGAGTTTCACTTTTAAACCGTCAGTGATTTTGAACGTTTGGTCCGTTTACTACAATTTCCCCTCATTTTCCATGTGAACAAACCGTTTATCAAACCCTCACATTTTTCACAGCTCAGAGTCAAAATGTGAGTTTGTGGTTGAAACAGCCGCTTTATAATGTAAACAAAGTCCTCAGCAACACACTCACTGTAAAAAGTACTTTTGCCGAAAAGTCATTATAACTTATAAGTCATTGTCAGTTTGACTACAAATTATTAATGTTGCTGTGATAACTCAACATTAATAAAAATAAATAATAATAAAATAATAATAATAAAATATTATATTAGTATATTAATATATTGATATTATATTATTAAAATATTAAAAATAAAATAATGAAAATAATAAAAATTAGTCAGTATATGTGGAAAAGGACGCACATTTTTATTCTGAAAAAAAAAAAAAAAAACACTTAAAAGCTGTTTTTTTTCCTCCAAAATTAAAGTTAAGCAAGTTGAGTTTTCAGCCACGACTGAGCAAAGTGGGTCCCACGCTGACCTTTGACCCCTGTGTTGCACTGTACGTGTGTGTGTGTGTGTGTGTGTGTGTGCGTGCGTCAGAGGGAAGATGAAAAGAAACCCAGTCCTACTTAACACTGTGTGGGATGCAGCGATGATGGAGCTCAAAGAAATAACTCGATTGGCTGTAAGTGGAGAGGTGATGTGTCGCCATGGAGACGGGACGGGAGGCGGATTGAAGATGACAGAGGCTGTGATGAGAGCAAAGAGAGAACAGAGTGGCGCCTCGCCGCCGAAGACGGGTTATTTCCCTTCCTCCTGGGACACAATTCTCTCTGTGTGTGTGTGTGTGTGTGTGTGTGTGTGTGTGAGTGTGTGAGTGTGTGTGTGTGCTCTGCAGGACATGCAGCCTCACTGTGCTATCAAAGGGTCCTGTGCCTCGACAGATGCTCTCATTAGTCAAACAGGCGCTCCGCTCTGCGAGCCTAATCAGCCCAACACACTTCCAACGCAATTAGCAAAAATCCACAGCGTCGCCCCTCAGCTGCACGCCCCAAACTGTTGTCCTAACCTCCAGCAGCCCCAGTGAACCCCGCCGAAAAAAACAAAAAAAACCAAAAAAAACCCCGCTGTCTCGCCTCCACGTCCGTGTTTAAACCTCCATGAAATGAATTCCCACCTCTTTCACTTCCAGAAAACTGCGTGTCTTCAGCGCCACACCAGGAGGCGTAAATAAATATTTCAGTCATTAAAGCCCTCATGCATTTTTCACGACCCCGCCCACCGACCCGTCCCGTGAAATAAAATCCCAACTGATGTCCCGTCGGTTTACACTTGAATGAGAAAATATGGTAAAAAAAAACAACAAAAAAAAAAAAAATAGATTAACAGAGGTGAATATTAGGGGTTTAATCAATGGATGGAGCAGGATTTATAGTAAATATATTACAAAATACATAAAAAAAAGGCAGACTGCAAAGGCATGTGTTTGTGTCTTTGACTCAGGGAACAGAGGAAAAACAGCAAACTGCATGACATGATATTTAGTCTATTCTACTACATGGATTCCTTTTGATAACTGATGAAAAAAAAAAAAAAAAAAAAGGAAAAATTGGAAAAATTATTGGAAATCTTTCATGAATTTTCAGCGTCTCCTGAAACGGTCTGGTGTGCCCCGAGGGGGGGTGGAACATGATATTTAAAATCTGGGTTACTATAAGTACTATTACATTGAAATTACAGAGCTCTTTTAACTGGTCTGGCTTTGTTTTTTTAATATATATATTTTAACCAGAGTCACAGCGCTATAAACTAACAGTTTAGTGCATCATCATCATCATCATCATCATCAGTAATCCTTTGTTTACATTTTAAACGGAAACACCCTCATTTCCAGCTGCAGAGGCTGCAAGTTAAACTGCAGAGCAACCAGCTGGAAGAGGGAAATGTGAGGGAACAAAGTGTAAAAGTGTAAAAACAATGAAAGAGCAAAGTGAGAAAGAACAAGCACAAGAAAAAGAGCTGTCAGTTAAAAAAGAAAAAAAGTACATTCAAATGAGCAGAGATGTAAAATATCATGTTCTTAACCTGATATAAGGGTTACAGTCCGAGGAGCACAGATTGGAGAGATCCAATTTTTTTTTTTTTTTTTTTTTAATCTGTAGTACTTTGAGATTTTCGAATAAAAAGTGCTTTACAAATAAACTCTATTATTATTGTTATTATTATTATTATTATTATTATTATTATTATTATCATTATTATTATTATTATTATTATTATCATTATTATTATTATTATTATTATTATTATTATTATTATTATTTTTATTATTATCCAGTCGGGTCGACGTCGTCATGCAAAAGGTCGCGGCCGCAGAGGCAGAGGTGAAGATTAAAACCGACACCGAATCCTTTCTAGAAGAAGAGCCCGGCGCCCTGCAGGTTCCATCTTTGTTGTTTTTCCCGTCACATCGGCGTCACTCATCGCTCCGAGTCCGCTCAAGGAAACGTTACATCAAAGCCGCGTTCCCCCTCGTTTTTTTTTTTTTTTTTATTTGCACGACGCTTTAGCACTCCTCAGATGAATTAGGGCCGGCCCCTCCGCCTCGCCTCGCCCCGCGTATTTCAACAGATTTCACCACTCGTTAAGCTGCACGGCGGCGCTCTGCAATTAGGTTAACCAGAGAGCTGCACTCATCTGCCGCCTACAATGGAGCCGTAATGATGTGAGGGCCGCCGCCGCCGGGCTGCTCTAATGGCCGTGTCCAAGAGCTTTGGCTGCGCAGATTTCAGCAGCGAGTTCGCCAGAGTCGCGGCTTTTGGAAGATGGGA
Source organism: Myripristis murdjan (assembly GCF_902150065.1). NCBI lineage: Eukaryota > Metazoa > Chordata > Actinopteri > Holocentriformes > Holocentridae > Myripristis > Myripristis murdjan. The sequence goes on along the minus strand of NC_043995.1, from coordinate 32,318,670 downwards.
GCGAACGGGACGAGTGTGTGTGTGTGTGTGTGTGTGTGTGTGCTGCTATTGTTGTGAGTTGCGGAGGGTTAAGTGTGCGTGAAAAGCTCGGCGGAGGCTTAGCCGCCTGTTTATCCACACAATGCTGCAGATCTGAGCCTTTGATCAGCAGGCGGACCGGCCGGTCTGCTGGGACGTGTGTGTGTGTGTGTGTGTGTGTGTGTGTGTGTGTGTGTGTGTGTGTGTGCAGATGCTGATATTCACATTAAAGTTTACCACAGAGTGAGCGGCCTAATTCTCCTCCGCTTTCTTTTCCTCTTTTAAAACTGACCCAAATGTGTGTGTGTGTGTGTGTCTGTGTAGGTGTGTGTGTGTGTGGAGCGGGGGCAACGGACATGCCCCTGCCTCAGTGGGTGGGAAGCCCCAGTTGGCTCAGTGTCCTGGCTCAGTGGGACAGGAACACGCCAAGGGAATCGACCAGGCGATTCCCACTGAGAGTCACTCAGCCGTAAAACACACACACACACACACACACACACACACACACACACACACACACACACACACACGTTAGACTGGGCTCAGTGCCGCTGTTGATTATTCTCTGTTGCGCCATGTGATGGTGAGAGATAACAGATTAGGATTTACACACACACACACACACACACACACACAGACATACAAATTCAACAGAGTCACAATAAGGAAATCCCATCACATAGTTGAAAGCTCAAACATCACACACACACACACACACACACACACCACACACAGACACACACTGAGTCAAAACTACTAAGGGTTTGTCACAGCTGTAGTGACGGTGGCACACACACACACACACACACACACACACACACACACACACACCCTGTCACCTCAAGGGACGTTAAGGAGTGCAGCTGTTAAGCCACTGGCTGTACATCTGGGTAACTGAGTATTTGTGTCTCTCTGTGTGTGTGTGTGTGTGTGTGTGTGTGTGTGTGCAAGGTGTCAGTCACTTGGTAGTTATTTGCAGGCCCCGCCCACACAGGGGCTCCCTACCCAACTGATGAAGAAATATTTATTCAGGGAAATGATGAAATACAAAAGTCAGTTACATCTGGTCGACCGGTATATAAAGAAACACACACACACACACACACACACTGCATTGGGACTACACACATACGCATACATAAATGTGTACACACACACACACACACACACACACACAAATAGACGTGCATCTGCACACACGCATGGCATTCATACACATACACACATGCATACACAAAGTACACACATGCCTGCAACATCACACATGGATTTTTTATATATATACACACACACACACACACACACACACACACACAAAGCCTCCCATTCTCCCTAAATCACACTTCCACAGTTGTCAGTGTTGCAGTTCCTCCATCAATAAGCAATGAAGTGCCGCATTAAACTTTCACCGCTTTATTTTTTAATGGCTGACAAAAGTCCTCAGATATTCATAATTCAGATGACAGTCTCTGTTTCTCACATCAGACTGGATTCTCTCCGAGTTGCCGTGACGACGCCAAGAGATGCTTTGACACAAACCAAAACAGAAGAAAAAAAAAAAAACATTCTCTCCAAGAAATGTCCAAAATGTGAACACCGCACTCAAACTTTTCCAAGAGTCTTCAAAACCCCCAAAACCCCAGGAAACCTTCCCGAAATCTAACAGTACCCCTGAATCTCTCATTCCGAAGCCACAAGGAAGTTCCAAAACCTTCCCAAACCCACACCAACACCACTCCAGCACCTCAACTCCCAAACCCTCCCCAAACTTTCAAAACCTGCCCAAGACCCCCAAAGGTACAACAGTCCTCAAAATCCTCCAAAACCTCTGTATTGTCATCACTACACCTCTAGAACCTTCCTAAGGCCCCTAAGGCCCCCCTCCTTTAACCTCTCCAAAATCTCTCCAAAACCTCCAGATCACCCAAACCCTCTGAATTTCTCCAAACTGTCCCCAAAATCTGACAAGACCCCTCTTAAACCCATCAAAACGTTTTCTAAAGCCTGAAACACACAAAGTCCCCAACCGTTCCCAAATGCCCTCCAAGACCAAGACCCTCCCCCAACTTCCCAACACCCCTCCAAAACCTTCCCAAACCCCCCCTTAGAAAAACCCAAGATCTCATCAACCCTCAAAAATGCCACCAAGACACCCCAAACTCCACGGCACCACCTCTTCAAAACCTTTCCAGAACTTCAGCACCGCCCTCAAACCTTAAGACTCTTTTAAAACCTGAACACCCGTCTAAACCCTCTCGAGAACTCTCCCTTGACCCAACCAAAACCTCGTCACCCGTCCAAAACCTTTACCAAACCGTAATGATCTCTCGCCCCTAAACTTCCTCAACACTCCTCCTTCAAAAGTGTTCCATTTCCCTGACAAGCTTCCTTCCCAGCCTCAACACTGCATCCAAACCCGACCAAAAACACCCCAAAATCCTCATTGCTGTTCCTCCAGAACCGTCTCAAAACTCTCCAAAGACCCTTTCAGAACCTCAACACCCCTCCAAGAACCTCAACTGAGTAACGGTCCATCAATCCTCCACCTGCAAATCCTTCCCTAACAACATCAACATTGTCCAAAACCTTCACAAACCTCTTTGGCATGCCAGCAATACCTTCCCAAATCTCTTCCACACCCCTCCCACACCTTCACAAACCTCTTCCACACCCTTCCAAGAACTTCACAAACCTCTTCCACACCCCTCCAAGAACTTCCCAACCCCACAATGATCTGTCAATCCTCCACCCCCAAATCCTTCCCGAACAACACCAGCATTCTCCAAAACCTTCCCAAACCTCTTCCACACCCCTCCAGAACCTTCCCAAACCTCTTCCACACCCCTCCAGAACCTTCCCAAACCTCTTCCACACCCCTCCAAGAACTTCCCAACCCCACAATGATCTGTCAGTCCTCCACCCCCTAATCCTTCCCAAACAACACCAGCATTCTCTGAAACCTTCCCAAACCTCTTCCACACCCCTCCAGAACCTTCCCAGACCTCTTCCACACCCCTCCAGAACCTTCCCAAACCTCTTCCACACCCTTCCGATACCTTCCCAAACCTCTTCCACACCCCTCCAGAACCTTCCCAAACCTCTTCCACACCCTTCCGATACCTTCCCAAACCTCTTCCACACCCCTCCAGATCCTTCCCAAAGTCTTCCACACCCCTCCATAACCTTCCCAAACCTCTTCCACACCCCTCCCACACCTTCCCAAACCTCTTCCACACCCCTCCAGATCCTTCCCAAAGTCTTCCACACCCCTCCGATACCTTCCCAAACCTCTTCCACACCCCTCCAAAACCTTCCCAAACCTCTTCCACACCCCTCCGATACCTTCACAAACCTCTTCCACACCCTTCCGATACCTTCCCAAACCTCTTCCACACCCCTCCGATACCTTCACAAACCTCTTCCACACCCCTCTGATACCTTCACAAACCTCTTCCACATCCCTCCGATACCTTCCCAGACCTCTTCCACACCCCTCCAGAACCTTCCCAAACCTCTTCCGCACCCCTCCAATATCTTCCCAAACCTCCTCAAAACCCTCAAAAATCATCTAAAATGACGACATCACTCCAAAATCCTCAAGGACCTCCTGCCTCCAAAACCTTGAAACCTTCCCAAACCATCTGAAGCCTCCAGACGTTTCCAGCACCTTCCCAAACCCTCCATAACCTCCTGTCTTTCTCTTCTTTCTCTACATTATCTTTTTATCTTTTTCTTCCTTCTCTCTAATTTGTTTCCTCCCTTCCACTCCTTATTTTTTAATTTTTTTTTCTCTCTCCCTGTTTTTCAGTTTTCAGTCTTTTCCTTTAAAATGTCTTTGTTTTATCCATCTTTTTATCTTCCTTTCTTTCTTGTCGTCCTTTCATCTTCTGTTGTAACTCTTGCAGGACCAATCTGACACACACACACACACACACACACATCAAATACTTTCCTCTGACTGTTGAAACTTGCTGCTCCTCTGTGTGTGCGCCTGTGTGCTAAGCTCCACCCTTCTGGTCCTCCAAGCAGATTAAAACAAGCGCTCCGAGGTGTCGGTAAAATCCCGTTCAACCCCGCCAGTTGCCCCACTTCCCATGATGCCTTTCCCAACCGGCCAATCGAGACAGGAGATCAGACGGAGAAATTCAGTCAGCTGTCTTTTCCAAACCTCGAACTCTGAGGCTTCAGATTCTTGGGGTTTGATTTTAGCCTGCAGTCAAATCTTTATTCCTCTTTTTTTCTGAATTTATCTCCATTCATCCCCCGTCTTTTTTTATTTCTCTCGTCTTTCTGCGCTCCCTTTATGTCTCTTTCTCTTGCTTGTTCTTTTTTCTGTCTCGCTATGTATATATATTTAACCTCCAGTCTATTTTTATTTCTTTTTTTCTTTGTCTCCCTCCCTCTTTCTTCTCTCCCTCTCCAGTGCCATTGATCCCTTCCCTGCTTGTGTCAATGGAAATCAAGCCTGCGGATCTAGCGTTCATCCATATGGATTGAACTCGGGGGCCTGCGCGGCTCCTGAACGCAGCACCAGGAGCCCCGCAGGACTCTGTATTCCCCTCCGTGGGAAACGGGGATCTTCACTGCCAGCTGGGACAAAGGAGCTTTTCGGGTTCAGCCGCGTGTTAAAGGGTTTTGCTGGCGGCTAACGAAACGCGATGCAATACGTTCGGTTCACTTCAGGCACACAGCGGCCACATTTGATTCATGTCACGCTGACGTTTTGTCTCATTCTGTTTTACGTGCCTCACAACCGACCAAGAAATGTTAATATTACTCCAATAAAATAGTAACCGGCTGCATAAATTTGTGTTAATCACGTGGCAGCCTTACTGGATTTGCGCCGTTCTCTTGGTGGGAAAGTCAACCTGGAAAACAGTGACGCCGATGGAAGGAAGGCAAAAGAACAACAACAAGATGCAGAAAAATAAGATGGTCGTGATGTTGTGTTTAGACGAGCAGAGCTGGACGCCAAATTATCCAGGAACATCCAGGTGACATGAACTGAAACGCTGCGTTGTCGAAAAGTTGACCTCAAATAGCCTCAAGAAGAGTTGGGAATACATATAACAAACGAAGAATGGAAAGAGATATTTAATGAATTTCACAAAACCACCAATTCCTTATTTTGGAGAGAATTTGAATGCCTGGAAAATTAATATGAGATCTAGACATAAATCAACTTTAAACTCTCAATGCTGGAGGAACTGTGGTGAAAAGAACGCACATTTTCTGCATGTTTTCTTTTCATGTGAAATTCTAAATGAATTTTGGTTGGAGGTTTTTAAATTCATGGAGGATAGGGTTAGGGTTTTTTTTAAAAAAAAAAAAAAACCTCTGTATTTAAAAGCAGAGCATATTATGCTGGGAAAACCTCCAACTGCTCTTAATCAAGGCAAAAATTATTTATTCAGAATATTGAGAATCACGGCTCTGAAGCAAATCACAAAAGGGTGGAAAACAACTAAACCCCCAGATCTAGCAAAATGGAAAATTATGATTAAAATAGTTCAACTTATGGAAAAAATAACTCACAAAATAATGAATATGGAAGATGTGTTTGAGAAAAGGTGGATGTTAGTCGACCGTAAATTATAACTACATCATCAAAAGGAATATATGTGCATATATAAACTGAAGGTATAAAATGTCTGCAGTATCTAATTAATCCATTATGTTTTTTTGTTTTCCCTAAATTTATTTATTTACTTATTTAATTTTGGTAGATTTCAAGTAAATTTGGTTGTTTTTTTTTTTGTCTTGTACTTTTCTTTTTGTGTTTCTTTATTTAAAAAAATGTTTTTGACATAAAAGGTAATTGTGGAAGCAGTTAAGCTGCAGATATGTCAACAATAATTGAAAAAATAAAGTATAAAAAAAACAAATAGCTTTCCCACCCCTCCCACCTGAGATTCAGCCCCTCCCAGTGAAGGTTTAGCCCCTCCCACCTGAGATTCAGCCCCTCCCAGTGAAGCTTTAGCCCCTCCCACCTGAGATTCAGCCCCTTCCAATGAAGCTTTAGCCCCTCCCACCTGAGATTCAGCCCCTCCCAATGAAGCTTTAGCCCCTCCCACCTGAGATTCAGCCCCTCCCAGTCAAGCTTTAGCCCCTCCCCCGAGCCCCTCCCACCCTCATGCAGCTCTCATGTTGATGTGATCAGGGAACAGAAATTCCCCATTTTGCTGTCCAGAAGCTGCGGTAAGCTAATCTAAATTTGTGTGCACGGCGAGTGTGCACGAGGCGCTATTGGCACTGGATTAGCCACGCCCCCATGAGGCGATTGGTTCATTGATTAGCACCGAATTGATTCAGACAAATGAGATTACAGCCCTAAAGACGGCCTGGAAGATTGGATTTTTTTTTTTTTTTTTTTTTTTTTTTTTTAGTTTGCCTATAATTTTTTTTTTTTTTTTTTCATGATAGAATAGTAAAGGATAATTTTGGCATCACATTTTGTTCAGTTTGCTTCTGTTTCCTTGACATTTATAGAATAAGTTGGTTTGATGTATTGATGAAGTGTCGTGTTAGCAGGTCCAGTTTAATCTAATCTGCTGTTCTAGCTCCGTCTTCTTCTACTACACCTCCTCTTTTTTACTCAGCGCTGGAAAAACGACCTCTTGCTCTTTCCCAGTTTTATATATTCAGCGTTATTCTGCTCTGTTCAATCCCAACACATCGACTGACTCGCACACACACACACACACACACCGACCACAGGATCCAGCCCTAATTGAGTTTCCATGTTCAGGAGAATCGTCCTCCTCACCCACACACTGCTCAGCATCACACACACAAACGTACAGTACACACACACACACACACACACACACACACACACACACATGCGGGTCATTTGAGACAGGCACGGTGCGTTGGTGGAAAAACACGCGCTAATAATAGAAAATAAAAGAGCCGGGTCAAGCTGTGTGATGTCGTCCTCGTTTGGACGTCGTGAGGCTGCATGTCTTCACACGTCACGCCGCGTTCTCTCTTTAGATTATATCACCGCTGCCGGGGCGGAAAGCTCGTATCTCCGAGACGCCGGCGTTCCAGGGGCTGAGAGGCGCAGAGGCTCAGCTCGATGACGGGGCGTTTTTAACGTCCAATACGTCTGGAAGAGGTTTCATTGATGTGCAGATTTTCTCGAGCACAGAAGCAGCTCGTAATCCTCCAACAGAGCACATAGAAAACTGAAGTTGCACAATTTACACGCAAAATTCAACTGTGCTTATTTATATTCAAAGATAAAACTGGGAGCCTGAAGATTGACTTGAGATGCAGCTCAGCTCCGTGAGTCAAGTTATTCTAGTCATCAATCTGAAACAAACATTGTTTTTAACCCTTTATCAGGCAAGTAATTTC
>NC_043995.1:32293790-32306290 GCF_902150065.1 Myripristis murdjan | reverse complement strand
TTTTTGACAGCGCCAGCTTAGGCCGTCTCTGCTTCAGACACGTCATCATGTTAAATTTAGGCTTTTGCACATTTGTTCCATTTTACTGATGTATGTGTGCACATGAGGATAATTTGTGTGCAGTTTTGAATCTGAGAGTCGTTTTTTAGTCTGAAGCTTCATCATGTGCCCCTTCTCGTCTTGGCCAGGACTCCTTTGAAATAGGGATTATTAATCTCAGAGGGCCTATCCTGGTAAAATAAAGATTACAAAAAAAGTGATGTTGATGCCGATGTGATGACATGAAGGAGTGTTTGATAAAGAGATTCGTGTTGGAGTGAGGTTTGTTTTAGCAGTGAGATGACGGTGAGGGCCGAGCTGCTTCATTAATGGGAACACTGGGAAGGCGGTGACGGGGCGGGGGTTTAGAGGTGAGGATGGAGGGAGCCGGAGCGAGGGGCAGAGGAAGCAGAGAGAGGAGAAGTCCCTCTGATGGATCTGAGGTGGAAAACAAATCTGATAAGTCACTGAAGACGCATCTCAGACTCAGGATAATGATGTCGGGGGGAGACGGACATCAGTCTGCCTGTCCACCTGGGACGGGGTCACCTGAGCGGGCTGAACGGCGCCGTGCACGCCCGACGCAAAGTGCAGCTCGCATTTTTCATTTATTTCCTCACTGCAGCTTCAAAACCTCAGCATGAACCCTGCGAGCAGCCGCAGTCAGCAGCGTTTTCAGGCGTCGACATCGTTTCACACTCGGCGGCGACGCGGCCAAAACCCCCGAAACGGGTCAAAACACCATGAGACACGTGAGGGGACAGTTAGGACGGGTGCTGTGTTTAAATTAGACCCTTAATCTGGGGCCCGCCCTCAGCCTCTGCCTCAGCCCCGAGCCAGTCATTCCTGTGTATTTATGCATTTATGCATTTATGTATTTATGTATTTATATATTTATGTATGCATGTATGCATGCGGCAGGGATCAGGCCGCAGTTTGGCTGCGAGGCGCCATTTCCTGTGCTGAGGAAACACTTCAGCTTTCAACCAGCTGACTCCAGTTCAGTCTGACCCCACACACACACGCACACACACACATACATATATATATATATATATATATATGCACAGATGATTCCAAAGTCTGTTTCCAGTCCAGTCCGGTTTGGGCAGACTTGCTCTGTCCATCCTCTAAAAGCACTAAAGAGGTAGATTTTTATTTTATTTTTTTATTTGTATTAAATCCAAACCCTCCCGGTGACCTTTGACCTTTAGAACACGCAGTAAGAAGTCACTACACAGCAAAAGAAATCAAAAAAATCTCCACGTTAACAAGCCATTCAGTCTCATCTTCTGTACTCAAATAATGTTCTTCCTTAAACAAAGTAAAAAAAAAAAAATTTAAATTAAAAAAAGTGAGGAGCTGATGCCTTTTCCTCTGCAGTTTGTCTCCTGAGCTGCTGGGGAAACGTTCATGTTCATGTTCATGTTCATGTCAAAGTGTGTTGCATTAATTGTACTTCACATACGTTGCATTTAGCATATTTTGCATCTGAATGCGTGCTAAGTTCAGTGCCTTGCATGTGTTAAAGCATGCAGGACGTTAATTATGCTCAAATTATAATTGTAATGAGGTGGAGCGGCCGTCGGCGTGGTAACCGCTGGGTTGCTGGTTCAATCCCCGGCTCCTGGCATGGCAGCCGCAGCCATCAGTGTGTGAGCGTGTGTGTGTGTGTGTGTGTGTGTGTGTGTGTGTGTGTGTGTGTGTGAACAGGTGAATGTGAGGCAAACTGTAAAACACTGCCGTAGTCCGTAGACTGGAAAAGCGCTACAGAAATTCACACTCATGCATGAACACATAAACACACATAGGTCCATACACCCCTTTTACACACTTTTACACACATTTACTGCTTTGATCTAATGTATATTTGCTCTTTTTTGTTGGTTTGTTGCCATTTTTTGACATAGATTTTTTTTTTTGTCATCAGATTTTGAGGTGGGATTCTCATAAAAGCTGTAAGGGGTTTTCTGTATCTCACCTGCACAATCTTTTGCTATTTCATTGTTGTTCTGATGTTTTGCTTTTATTGTGCAAATAAATAAAATAAAAACAAAATAAAATAAATGCAATGTGTTTCCTCTCTCTAAACAGTGTGGATACAGGCACAGTGTGGAGTCGAGTGAGGGATGAGACTTTGGAAATGTTCTGGTTGGCGTTTCTGTTGTAGTCGCTCGCGGTGGTTTTGAAACACAGTCTGACTTTACACAGTTTATTGCAGATATCCATTTCGGGTTTTGGAAAATACTTCTTCATTTAGAGGCATTAACACAGCCTAGAATTCCACTTTATAGATACACTCCTGATCAAAATCTTAAGACCAGTTGAGAAATTGCAAGAATTTACATTTTGCACTGTTGGATCTTAAGAAGGTTCTAAGTAGAGCTTCAAAATGCAAAAAGAAGAAATGGGAGTGAGACAAAAAAAAAAAAAAAAAATTATTGCAAACAGCCATTAAACTGAAACAGGCTGTTCATCAGCTGATCAGAAGTTTAAGACCACTGCCTTTAAAAGCCCAAATCTTGGCAAAAATGTGGATTCAGTGTCATTTTCTGTCAGGTAGCCACACTTTGCAATAAATTTCTTACTCAATTTTTTTTTTTTGTCTCACATTTCAAAAAACTTGCAATACATTTTTTATTTGTCTTGAGGTAAGTAATCAACTCAGCAATTTTCATGGTGATACCTGAAGGTTAAAATTTTTACCCTATTCACATGAGAAAAACAGTTATTATGCGTTTGAATGGGCTGTATTTTGGTCTTTTTTGAAACTTTCCCCCAGTGGGATTCTTCGGGGCTTTTTTCCCCTCACTCAGGACAAACTGAGGATACAAAATCAATTGAGTTTGTTTCTGTTGCAATTTGTTTGACGTTGACCCCTTATTTGGCTTAAAATGACTGGACTAACTCCCATTTCTTCTTTTTGCATTTTGAAGCTCGACTTAACACCTTCTTAAGATCCAACAGTGCAAAATGTAAATTCTTGCAATTTCTCACCTGGTCTTAAGGTTTTGATCAGGAGTGTGTTTATGTTTGTTTTGGGTGGAAAATGAAGAAATTCACTGAAGAGACTGAATATAAGAGAGGAAAAAAAAAAAACAATGTAAAGATGTGAGCTGCTGTGACGCAGAAGTGATCAGCATCAGAGGAGCTGCTGAGAATCTCATTTCCACAGGTCAGCCCTCGTGTTAATACGCACGAATGATGCCAGTGCACACGTTTGACCTTTCACTCTGCGTGTGTGTGTGTGTGTGTGTGTGTGTGTGTGTGTGTGTCCGCGGGCTGCGTGTTTCAGCTGCGCCTCCTCGTCTTGATCTTCATCAGGATAATGTGCAGATCGCCCCGAGGACACGGCGCCTAAAACGAAAGACTGAAATAACGTTTTTTATCCTGCCTTTATTTTGCTTTTCACTCTGACCTCCTCCTCCTCCTCCTCCTCCTCCTCTTCCTCCTCCTCCTCCTCCTCTTCCTCCTCCTCCTTCTTCTCTTTTCATGAAGTTTGTTAAATATCTTTAATTGTCACTGACTGATCTGAGGTTTGTGACATCGCTCCTCTTTCTTTTCTCCTTCTCCTCCTCCTTTTTCCTCTTTCTCTTTCATCATCACTTCCTCTCCTTCCTCCAGCTCTCTCCTCTCCCCATCTTCTTCTCCACCTCTTCTCCACCTCTCCTCCATTTTCTCCTCCTCCTCCTCCTCCTCCTCTTCCTCCTCCTCCTCCTCCTCCTCCTCCTCTTCCTTCTCCTCCTCCTCCTCCTCCTCCTTCTTCTCTTTTCATGAAGTTTGTTAAATATCTTTGTCACTGACTGATCTGAGGTTTGTGACGTCGCTCCTCTTTCTTTTCTCCGTCTTCTCCTCCTTTTTCCTCTCTCTCTTTCTTCACCGCCTCCTCTCCTTCCTCCAGCTCTTTCCTCTCTCCATCTTCTTCTCCATCTCTCCTCCATTTTCTCCTCCTCTCTTTCTCTTTTCTCCTTTTTCTCTCGTCTCCTTTCCTCCCTCACTTCCTTTTTCCCTCCTTGCTTCTCTGTTTCTCTCCTTCACCTCCTCTCCCTCTTCTCCTCCCTCCTCTTTTTTCACTCCTTCTTCGTGTTCAGGTTGTTTCTCCTCTCCATCTCTCCCTCACATCTCCCTTTCTCCCCCTTCCTCCTCTCCTCCTCCCTCTTTCTCCTCTTTGTCTCTTTCTCCTCTTCCTCCCTCATTTCCTCTCCCTCTCTCTCCCTCTCCTCTCCTCCTCCTCCTGCTCTCAGTTTGTTGACAGACCTTCAGAGACGATATAAAAAGACAGGAACAGAGGCAGACTGCTGTTGTTTTCACCTCCACTCCTCCTCCTCCTCCTCCTCCTCTTCCTCCTCCTCCTCCTCCTCCTCCACTCCTCTTCCTCCTCTTCCTCCTCCTCCTCTCCCCTTCTCTTTCATGAAGTTTGTTAAATATCTTTAATTGTCACTGACTGATCTGAGGTTTGTGACGTCGCTCCTCTTTCTTTTCTCCGTCTTCTCCTCCTTTTTCCTCTTTCTCTTTCTTCACCACCTCCTCTCCTTCCTCCAGCTCTCTCCGCTCTCCATCGTCTTCTCCATCTCTCCTCCATTTTCTCCTCCTCCTGCTCCTCCTCTCTCTTCCTAGCTCTTTTCTCCTTTTTCTCTCGTCTCCTTTCCCTCCCTCACTTCCTTTCTCCCTCCTTGCTTCTCTGTTTCTCTCCTTCACCTCCTCTCCCTCTTCTCCTCCTTCCTCTCTTATCACTCCCTCTTCGTGTTCAAGTTGTTTCTCCTCTCCATCTCTCCCTCACATCTCCCTTTCTCCCCCCTTCCTCCTCTTCCTCCCTCATTTCCTCTCCCTCCTCCTCTTCCTCCCTCCTTCCTCTCTCTCCTCTTTGCCACCTCGTTACCCTTCTCCTCTTCCTCCCTCATTTCCTCTTCCTCCTCTCCTCCTCTCCTCCTCCTGCTCTCAGTTTGTTGACAGACCTTCAGAGACGATATAAAAAGACAGGAACAGAGGCAGACTGCTGTTGTTTTCACCTCCACTCCTCCTCTTCCTTCTCCTCCTCCTCTTCCTCCTCCTCTCCCCTTCTCTTTTCATGAAGTTTGTTAAATATCTTTCATTCTCACTGACTGACCTGAGGTTTGTGACGTCGCTCCTCTTTCTTTTCTCCGTCTTCTCCTCCTTTTTCCTCTTTCTCTTTCTTCACCACCTCCTCTCCTTCCTCCAGCTCTCTCCTCTCTCCATCTTCTTCTCCACCTCTCCTCCATTTTCTCCTCCTCCTCCTCCTCCTCCCCTCTCTTCCTCTTTTCTCCTTTTTCTCTCGTCTCCTTTTCCTCCCCTCACTTCCTTTTCTCCCTCCTTGCTTCTCTGTTTCTCTCCTTCACCTCCTCTCCCTCTTCTCCTCCTTCCTCTCTTTTCACTCCTCTCCATCTCTCCCTCACATCTCCCCCCCTTCTCCTTTTTCACCTCGTTAACCTTCTCCTCTTCCTCCCTCATTTCCTTCCCCTCTCTCATCTCCCTCCTCCTCTTCCTCCTTCCTCCTCCCTCTTTCTCCTCTTTTCCACTTTCTCCTCCTCCTCCCTCATTTCCTCTCCTTCTCTCCTCTCCCTCCTCCTCTTCTTCTTCTCATCTCCCTCCTCCTCTTCCTCCTCTACCTCCTTCCTCCTCCCTCTTTCTCCTCTTCCTCCCACATTTCCTTCCCCTCTCTCTTCTCCCTCCTCCTCTTCCTCCTTCCTCCTCCCTCTTTCTTCTCTTTTCCACTTTCTCCTCCTCCTCCCTCATTTCCTCTCCTTCTCTCCTCTCCCTCCTCCTCTTCCTCCTTCCACTTTCTCCTCCTCCTCCCTCATTTCCTCTCCTTCTCTCCTCTCCCTCCTCCTCTTACTCATCGCCTCCTCCCTCTTTCTCCTCTTTGTCACTTTCTCCTCTTCCTCCCTCATTTCCCCTCTTTCTTTCCTCTCCCTCCTCCTCTCCCTCTTCTCCTCCCTCCTCTCTTTTCACTCCCTCTTCGTGTTCAAGTTGTTTCTCCTCTCCATCTCTCCCTCACATCTCCCTTTCTCCCCCCCCTCCTCCTCTCCTCCTCCCTCTTTGTCCTCTTTGTCGCTTTCTCCTCTTCCTCCCTCATTTCCTCTCCCTCTCTCCTCCTCCTCCTCCTCCTGCTCTCAGTTTGTTGACAGACCTTCAGAGACGATATAAAAAGATGGGAACAGAGGCAGACTGCCGTTGTTTTCACCTCCACTCCTCCTCCTCCTCCTCCTGCTGCTCTTCTGTCTCCTCCTCATCCCTCTCTTCTTCTTCTTCTTCTTCTTCTTCTTCTGTTTTTTTGTTTTTTGTTGGTTGTCGTCGCTCTGAAGTGAAGTTCTCTGTCTTGTTTGGGCTGTTGTCTCCTTCCTCGCCAAACAACAGCGAAGCTCCTTCAAACCGAACAAATCCCTCCTCAGAACAGACGAGACGACACGAACCGAGCGAGAGACATGAAGAGAGAGAGGAAGAGAGAGAGAGAGAGAGAGAGAGAGAGAGAGAGAGAGTCGACTTGCAGAGGCAGTGTGTATTTCTGACTGGGCGAGTGGAAGCTCCCGGTGCGAGGATGTCGCTTTCTGATCCTCTCAAAGTGTTTTTTTTTTTTTTGTTTTGTTTTGGTTTTTTTTGTTTTGTTTTTTTTCGGGGTGTTTTCTTCATTGTCGGCTTCTCGAAAAACACGAGCAGATGAAAGAAGAGAAAACATGACATGTTGTAGAGGAGCGGCGTCTCGTCCTGTGAAGGCTGAGCGGCTCGGCTTTCATGCTGCGTTCACATGCTGCCGCCCAGACCGGGGAAAAACCAGCGCCGAGACACTTCCACGCTCGGCTAACAAGGCGTCACACACACAACAACACACACACACACACACACACACACACACACACATTTGACAAGTGACCTGAATGTTAAACACCAACAACTTAACACGGGCTGACCCCAAACCGCATGTGTGTGTGTGTGTGTGCGTGTGTGTGTGTGTGTGTGTGTGTGTGTGTGTGTGTGTGTGTGCGCATGTATGAGCTTCAACATGCATCTCAGGTGTTTTCATCAGGATGCAGGATAATTATCTCGGCTCCCAGCTCACCTGCCGAGCACATTTCCCCGCCGTGGACAGATCAGACTGTGTTGTCTCCTAAAATCCAGAAAACACAAAGTACATGGATTACATCGGTGGATTATAGCGTGTTTATCGATTGTCCGACACGTTTGAAAGGAAAACGAGGAATTTGTCCGTGCAGGGTTGGATGTTTTGATGTGTCGCCTGATGAATGTCCATGTTTGTGTAAAAGTGTGTGAACGTTTCTGTGGGGATCAGCCTGGATAATCTGAGACGGCTTCAACTGTGGCCCCATCAGATTATGCAGAAAACACAGAATAACTTTGCTGTATGATGTATGGTGTGTGTGTGTGTGTGTGTGTGGTTCAGATTGTGGGCATGAAGAGCAAAACACCAGGACAGTTTGGTCATGAATGTTAACAACCAGGAGGTTTTAGTGTTTTAAAGGTGTTTTGTCATGACTCGGGATCCTGAGCCTGAAACTGGGATAATCCCGGACAAACTGGGACGTCTGGTCACTTCTAACATTCAGCAAAGCTACAGAGACTGAGCTAACAAGTCCTAATGAACAACAACAACAAAAAAAAAACAGCCATGCTAGCTGTCCTGCTGCTCTCCGGTGTTTTAAATCCTGTTTTCCTTTAAACCAGATCAATAATCTGCCAGTGGGAGGAGATAATCCCACTTGTCTCCAAGCATAATCAACTTGTTTCCAGAGTTTTCTCGACTCGAGTGTCGCTGATCTGCCTCGTTTCAGCCGCCTGAATCCTGAAACAAGTGAAAGTGCAGTGGAAACAAGTGGGATTATCACCGAGTTACCGCTTCAGGAACCCCAGGAGATCTGAACTTAATCCCCGGCCAGCGAGCTGAGTGCTTCCAGCAGGAGCTTTGATTCGTAGAGGAACGTAAAACGGCGAGCAGGAGCAGCGAGTCTGCAGATCGACAAGGTCCTAATGAAACTCCTACAGGCTCTTATTGTGAAATGTGCACATGTATGTGTGTTGTGTTTTCCTGCAGTAAGCCCTGTCAGACGGGCTCCTTGGGATTTAATCTGATCACATCAGGACTTTGGCTGCCGTCGTGTGTTATCTGTTCGGGGATCCGTGGCGTGGAGTTGGCCGTCGGCCGTTTTGCCTCCGCTGCCAGATTATTTCCTGGCGAGCAGCGGGAGCAGGGTTTGTTAGAGAGCTGGACGCGGCGCGGGCGCTTTGGCCGGCGAGGCGGACAGACGGGCGGAGGGATACGTGCCGAAGCCGCAGATTAGAGCCGCAGCAGGAAGCAACACAGATATTGTTGTAGACATTTCACGGCTTCAGTTTTCTGTCAGTGTTCAAAATTCAGTTCAATTCAATTCAATTCAATTCAATTCAATTAGCCTTTATTGTCTCCAAGGAGAAATTTGTCTTGGGCGCCAAGAGACAGCGTTATACATAAATACAAAAACATACAAACCACATACAGTGGTGGAAAAAAGTTTTCGGACACCTCATGCATTTGTGAAATATTGCATTAAGAATCACTCTGAGGTCTCCAAGTGCAATTTCTTTTAGTCCAGTCACAGCCAAAATACTAAACAAATCCTAAAAAAGCCATTAAAAACTTCAAATTGATTGGTTCCATAAAAATACATAAGAAATTTGGAGTATTGGGTCATTTTGGTACCAGTGATGAAGGTCGTTCTTTTTATTAAAAGACACAATTTTGTTGCCAAGCTTGGTGTCTATATAAAGCAGCACATTTGAAAGTTCTTCAGACACAAAAATGGCTAAAACAAGGAACCTAACGCAGGAAACACGCCTGAAGATAAAGATTCTCAGCCAGGAAGGGTCCAGCTGCCGCCAGATAGCCAGGAAGTGCAGATGCAGTCCTTCAGCAGTTGGATCCACTCTGCAGAAATACAGACGAACCAACAGCTTGGAAGACAAACCAAGATCTGGGCGTCCGAGGGTTTCTTCAGCAAGAAATGACCGCATCCTGATCCGCATGTGCAGGAAAACCACCGAATGACATCACAGGAGCTTCAGCAGCAGCGGTCAAACCAAACTGGTGTCCAGTGTTCCACCCGCACTGCACGTGGCCGACTTTTAGATCATGGGTTAAGGTCCTACAAGGCTATCAAGAACCCCTGATCAATGAGAGACAGAGGCTAGCCCGGCGTCGTCGGCCCAGGCACACAAGAACTGGACAGCCAGGAACTGGAAGAAGATTCTGACATATTTAAACTGTCAAGAATTTAGTTTTGTTGGTTTTTCTTGTGAACAATAAACAAAAAAATATAATTTGTATTTGTTTGTATCTGTCTAATGCAGCCACACCTTTTGAAACACAAAAAAAGATTTTTCCACAAATATTTCATGATAATATTTGGGATTGTGTAAAATTTTAAGGGTGTCCGAAAACTTTTTTCCACCACTGGACATACAGAAAACAAAACTTTGTTGTTCAGCTCCGACAGCCGAAGCGTGAACACGACCTGTCTGCCTGCTCAGTAACGCTCCCGTCTCTCTCTCCAGGTGAGGAGCGCTACCTGTGCCGGCTCACGCTGAGCACGCCCAGCCAGGCCGACCTGCAGTGGGCCATGTTCCCCTCGCCCTACCTGGCCGCCGTGGGGCCCGACGCCACGCCCGGCTCCGTCGTCTACCGCCTGTCGGCACGGCAACGAGACGGGACGCAGGGACACGCCCAGTTCCTGCTGCTGGACGGTGAGAGCGGCAGCGATGCCCCCTGCTGGTCGGGGACGGTAGTTAAGCTGTAAAACATTTGGAAATTAGGATTAAGTGTTCGCGTGTGCTCTTCTCTGTGTGAGTCAGCTGAAACTTTAACTTTAACTAAGAAAACAGGAAGGACAGCGAACAGCTCATCTCCATTTCTATAAAACCAAGGCAGCTGACAGCAGAAGAGTTAAAAATATGGCAATAAAAAACAATTCTTCTGAGATGAAAAATCATAATGTTGTAAATTAATGGAAAAAACACAAATTTATGTGAAAATACTCAAAGAACAGTGTGTCGTTTGCTTCTGAATTGAATTTCCTTCTGACTGAATCCCACAGGAGGAGAAAAACTAGTTTTACCAGGGGCTTTCTTGTAAATTTGTTGCTTTATAATCTCAGAATTTTTTTTTTCCATAAATGTGCCACTTTAATTTCAGAGAATATCCCAGTTTTTTCTCATAAATTTGTACGACTTCAGCCGTGGAAATGTCCCTAACATGCCGTTTCACTCAACAGCAAACATGTCGGTGTTCTTTACCTTTTCTTCTCCGCAGTGTTTCTCTCTGGCAGACAAGCTGTGCTCTCCAGAAAACTAACCTGAAGAGCCACTTTAATCTGATGTGTTTGGGAAACCAGTTTGTCCTTTAACAGTTTCTCATGTCAGGTTCGAGTGCAGGACGGTGTTCTCTGCAGAACCATGGACTCCACACAGAACCCTCACGGTGCTTTAAAGAACCAGAGTGCTTCTTCTGCTTCTTCATCCTCAGTGTGAGGAAGGAAGTCGTGCGGCTCGTCTGCGTCTCCTCGTCCTCCGGCTCTCGCTCTTATCGCTCGCTGATCTGTAATAAGGTCCGTCTCCGCTCGGCGAGGCGCTTTGTGGCGAGGCCGCTCCGTTCAAAGAAGAGAAGAGACTTATAAATAAATTTTGACTTGTTGAATTTCAATTACCATCAAGTGGGAGAGAGACAGAAAAAATGCTCACATAAACGGCACGGAGCCGCGCTGGTAATCGCTCCCTGGGGCACAGAAAGCTCCCAGATTCAGAAAAATAATAGGAAAGTCTCTGGAGGAGCAGGGTGGGCGGATGGATGCCGGTGGCTGTGGGTTTTTTTTTTTTTTTTTTGGAGGGGGAGAAGAAGAGCAGAAGAGGAGGGGGGAGGGGGGAGAGCAGAGAGATATTTTGAGAGCTAATTTCTAATGCTTTCATATTAAGAGCCTCTGACTTCCCTTTGGCGTAATGTGACTACATGTGTACTGACGAATAATCCAATAATTTACATTAAAAACAGTTTTTAATATCATGCCAATATGGAAATATATTCACGCCGCGTGCGTGAAGCCAATTAGTGACATTAATGTGATTTCACTCAGGTTCTGGAGGTTAAATTTACAGTCGCTGACGAAAGCTTTGGGCCGGCGTGAGGAAGAAAGAGTCTAATCGATTTAATTTTGACTGATGAATATATTTTTGTTTTTATTAGGTTTTATTGATCAGCACAACAGTAATCATACAAAAAAGGAAAGCAACTGAGACACAAATGACGCTTGAAAACCTGAAAGGCTTACAAAGGTTAAAAAAAAAAAAAAAAAAAAAAAAAAAAAAAACTCCATAACAAAGACCTAATATCAAAATAATAAAATAAAAATAAAATAAAATGAATTTAAATAAAATAAAATAAAATAAAATAAAATGAATTTAAATAAAATAAAATAAAATAAAATAAAATAAAATAAAATAAATAATCTGAGGGGTAGATTACATTTTTTAAAACAAAAAAAATTTGAAAAATTTGAAAAAACAGAGAAAAAGAAGAGTGAGGACAGTTGTTGGTAGTTTTGCTTATAAGACAAATCCTAATCCCGTTTTTGACGTGATGCAAGGCGGCAGGTGGAGCTCCTGTTTCCTCCAGGTAGCAATAAAATTAAAGAGTGAAACTCAGATGATGATAATGTGACGGCCTGTTTTTGCTGCAGCAGTGATGTGCTTTTACTTTAGCAGCCAGAAGGTGTTTCTAATAATATGACCTACAGTATCATCTCAGTTGGAAAAACACGTGACGGCGCTGTTAGTCGGGATTTTTTTTTTAACCTCCGATCCGCCTGGACGTCCTGCAGAACACGAGCCAGTGAAGTTCACACAGGATTTCCAGTCAGAGTCAGTTTCATCATCAGACCACACGACAAAACGACGCAGCACTTTATCATAAAACAATAAAACAATGAAAAACTCAACACAGAAAACAATTACAGCCCAAAGTGTGACTGAATAAGTTCCATTAGAAAAAAAAATGACTGATCAAAAATTCAACCAGTGAAATGGAAAATCAAAAAGTGGTCAGCAGCAGCTTCAGGGTGAAACTTCAAACCGTCTGGACTTTGATGAGAGCAGTTTGGCTCTCGCCTCGGCTGACCACACACACACACACACACACACACACACACACACGTTATTGACCCCCGAGGGA
This sequence comes from Myripristis murdjan, assembly GCF_902150065.1. Lineage (NCBI taxonomy): Eukaryota > Metazoa > Chordata > Actinopteri > Holocentriformes > Holocentridae > Myripristis > Myripristis murdjan. The sequence continues at coordinate 32,294,025 of NC_043995.1, read as the reverse complement.
ACAGGTGAGGATCAGAGGAGGACAGGTGAGCCGCACGCTGACCACACACACACACACACACACCTCACACTGCCGCTGGGTCAGGTTAAAGTGTGTGAGGCGTGTGTGTGTGTGAGGCCCACAGAGGTCAGAGGTCACAGGTCACAGCGGCAGATGGAAGAGGAGCCTTTCCTGCGAGGTGATTGGCTGTCCTTCATTTCGGGTGTCGTTTCAGAGAAACAGCCAGACAAAATGA
>NC_043995.1:32288790-32291290 GCF_902150065.1 Myripristis murdjan | reverse complement strand
GTGTGTGTGCTGTGCAAGTGTGTGTTCAAATGTGTTTGTGCATGTTTGTGTGTGTCCTCTCATGCATGTACGTGTGTGTGTGTGTGTGTGTGTGTGTTTCATCAGTTCTCTGTCTGGATACTGAAATCTACACTGATCGTACAAAACATACACTGATGAGGTGAATCCAGGTAAAAGCATCATCGTCATCATCATCATCATCATCATCATCATCATCATCATCATCATCTTCCTCATTGATTTCCCTCATTAAAGTTCTGCTGCAAAGGAAGAAATGCTTTTATTTTTAAACACAGACTCTAAAGATTCAGCGGCAGCCAGAGAGGTGGAGCCTCACACACAGCTGGGTGTGGTGTGTGTGTGTGTGTGTGTGAGGGTGTGTGTGTGTGTGTGTGTTTATGTTTGTGAACAGTCGACATCAAGCGGTAACACAGTTAAAACATTCACTTAACAAATAAATCAGTTTGATGACAGGCAAGCTGAGTTATTTTGAATGCAGATGCCCCACTGGCCTGCAGGGGGCGCTAGAGGGAAGGTCATGAGGTCAGCAAAATCGCCAGGTTTCTTCCTCCAGGCCAACGGTTCTCAACCTGCGGTCCAGGGACCTACAGGGGTCCTAGAGGGGGTTGCAGAGGGTCGCTAGAACAATGGGGAATATTTTAAGCATTTAGCCAATGAGAGGCTGTTAATCTGCTAATCTCCAGGGGTTAAATCACCACCGCAGCATTACATTAGTGTTGATTTACCTTTTATGGTGGGCTGAGAGAGAAAAGCGTTCGCCGTTTTCCAGATACGGTCACGTTATTTACCGCTGAGGCAGAGATATAGAGCTTTCACATGATTTCTAGTTGTACTTCTCAGCTGGATGTTGGTGTAAAAGCTCAATGATCAATACAAGACCCATAACCACAACACACCACGCTGACATGTGACCTCAGAAACCTGCAGAGACGTCAGGGGTTTTTCTTTAAATGCTTGTGAAAGGCATCGCAAACCAAGGTAAACTGGCTCGATTTCTATGAAGAATGTGAAAAAAAGCAACGAGCAACTGAAATACCAGAAAATGACGCAGAAAATAAGTAGAAAAAAAGAAAGAAAAACAGAAAATGAGAGAGAATGATCAAATATCAAATATTACTATAGGAAACTATCAAAAAATTAGTGAAAGAATATCCAAAAAACTATATTTGTAATTATTATAATTGTTGATTGTTGGAATGTTTCAGTTTTGGGGGAGGATAATTTTCCGATCTTTTTTTTTTTTTTTTTTAATTTGAGGACGTTTTTGGTTGTGTAATTTCAGGTGGCTTCCTTGTTTTGTCTTGTTTAGGGGTTTTTTTTGTTCTGTTTTTTCTTGTTTTGTTTTGTTTTTTTTTTGTTGTTTTTTTTTCACACATTAGCGTCTTAGCTTAGGTGTGAGCACCTGTAGCCTCACACCCCTGAAGCCCGGAGGCACATCGCTGATTTTAACGGGCAAAAACCTGCACCTGAACGCACCTTTAATGTGTTTTACCACAGTGTGGAAGAGGCAGCCTCTGAGATAAAGGTAAATGCTGTTTCCATGTCAGTGGATGGTAATCACAGTAAACACACCATGTGACACCACCGCTGTGTTAGCCAGTGTGCTAATCAGATGTGTTGACAACACGTCAGACGTGGTTAGCTGAGCAGACGCTGCGCTCAGTGAGCTAACATCTAAACACATGATCATTTGTAAGAATCCCTGATGATCTGTTGTAGCCTTGCTAACAAAAATGAGCTGCAAAACTCTGCAAGAACATTGTTGGTAAATTTCAAGTGAGAGCCACTCAGAGGGCAAAGGGCATCCTGGGGGACCATCAGCGCCCCCTGCAGGCAGGGGTTAGACAGGAAGGAGATTTGCTTATGTCAGGAGGGCCAAAGAGGGGGAGAAGAAGAGAAAAGAAGAAAAGAGAAGAAGAGGGAAGAGGAAGATTAGGAAAGAGGAAAGTGCTCAGAGCATGATATGAAATCCCCCGACAGTCTAGGCCTAAAGCAGCATAACTAACCTGGGCTGACCCTAACTATAAGATTTGTTTTAAGTCTACTCTTAAAGATAGAGAGAGAATCTGCCCTCCGAACTGAGACCGGAAGTTTGTTCCACAAACATGGAGCCTGGAATTGGAAGGATCTGCCTCCCGTTCTAGTCTTAGAGATTTTGGGAACCACCAATAAACCTGCATTTTGGGAGCACAGAGCTCTGGCAGGGTGATAAGGAACTATGAGCTCTTTCAGATAAGATGGTGCCTGCCCATTAAGAGCTTTATAGGTGAGGAGAAGAATTTTAAATTCTATTCTAGATTCTACAGGTAGCCAATGTAAAGAAGCCAATATTGGAGTAATATGATCTCTTCTCCTAGTTCTAGTCAGCACACGTGCAGCAGCGTTCTGGACCAGCTGGAGAGTCTTCAACCACCTGCTGGTACAACCTGGTAATAAGGAGTTACAGTAATCTAATCTAGAGGTAACGAAGGCCTGGATT
>NC_043995.1:32276856-32288690 GCF_902150065.1 Myripristis murdjan | reverse complement strand
AAGAGAGAGAGAGAGAGAGAGAGAGAGAGAGAGAGAGAGTCGACTTGCAGAGGCAGTGTGTATTTCTGACTGGGCGAGTGGAAGCTCCCGGTGCGAGGATGTCGCTTTCTGATCCTCTCAAAGTGTTTTTTTTTTTGTTTTGTTTTGTTTTTTTTTTATTTTGTTTTTTTTTCGGGGTGTTTTCTTCATTGTCGGCTTCTCGAAAAACACGAACAGATGAAAGAAGAGAAAACATGACATGTTGTAGAGGAGCGGCGTCTCGTCCTGTGAAGGCTGAGCGGCTCGGCTTTCATGCTGCGTTCACATGCTGCCGCCCAGACCGGGGAAAAACCAGCGCCGAGACACTTCCACGCTCGGCTAACAAGGCGTCACACACACAACAACACACACACACACACACACACACACACACACACACACATTTGATAAGTGACCTGAATGTTAAACACCAACAACTTAACACGGGCTGACCCCAAACCGCATGTGTGTGCGTGCGTGTGTGTGTGTGTGTGTGTGTGTGTGTGTGTGTGTGTGTGTGTGTGTGCATGTATGAGCTTCAGCATGCATCTCAGGTGTTTTCATCAGGATGCAGGATCATTATCTCAGCTCCCAGCTCACCTGCCGAGCACATTTCCCCTCCGTGGACAGATCAGACTGTGTTGTCTCCTAAAACCCAGAAAACACAAAGTACATGGATTACATCGGTGGATTATAGCGTGTTTATCGATTGTCGGACACGTTTTAAAGGAAAATGAGGAATTTGTCCGTGCAGGGTTGAATGTTTTGATGTGTAACCTGATGAATGTCCATGTTTGTGTAAAAGTGTGTGAACTGTGAGAAAGGCAGGACGTTTCTGTGGGGATCAGCCTGGATAATCTGAGACGGCTTCAACTGTGGCCCCATCAGATTATGCACAAAACACAGAATAACTTTGCTGTATGATGTATGGTGTGTGTGTGTGTGTGGTTCAGATTGTGGGCATGAAGAGCAAAACACCAGGACAGTTTGGTCATGAATGTTGACAACCAGGAGGTTTTAGTGTTTTAAAGGTGTTTTGTCATGACTCGGGATTCTGAGCCTGAAACTGGGATAATCCCGGACAAACTGGGACGTCTGGTCACTCCCAACATTTAGCAAAGCTAGAGAGACTGAGCTAACAAGTCCTAATGAACAACAACAAAAAAAAAAACAGCCAGAAACAGCCATGCTAACTGTCTCCGGTGTTTAAATCCTGTTTTCCTTCAAACCAGGTCAATAATCTGCCAGTGGGAGGAGATAATCCCACTTGTCTCCAAGCATAATCAACTTGTTTCCAGAGTTTTCTTGACTCGAGTGTCGCTGATCTGCCTCGTTTCAGCCGCCTGAATCCTGAAACAGGTGAAAGTGCAGTGGAAACAAGAGTTACCGCATCAGGAACCCCAGGAGATCTGAACTTAATCCCCGGCCAGCAAGCTGAGTGCTCCCAGCAGGAGCTTTGATTTGTAGAGAAACGGAAAACGGCGAGCAGGAGCAGCGAGTCTGCAGATCGACAAGGTCCTAATGAAACTCCTACAGGCTCTTATTGTGAAATGTGCACATGTGTCTGTGTTGTGTTTTCCTGCAGTAAGCCCTGTCAGACGGGCTCCTTGGGATTTAATCTGATCACATCAGGACTTTGGCTGCCGTCGTGTGTTATCTGTTCGGGGATCCGTGGCGTGGAGTTGGCCGTCGGCCGTTTTGCCTCCGCTGCCAGATTATTTCCTGGCGAGCAGCGGGAGCAGGGTTTGTTAGAGAGCTGGACGCGGCGCGGGCGCTTTGGCCGGCGAGGCGGACAGACGGGCGGAGGGATACGTGCCGAAGCCGCAGATTAGAGCCACAGCAGGAAGCAACACAGATATTGTTGTAGACATTACACGGCTTCAGTTTCCTGTCAGTGTTCAAAATTCAATTCAATTCAATTCAATTCAATTCAAGTCAATTAGTCTTTATTGTCTCCAAGGAGAAATTTGTCTTGGGCGCCAAGAGACAGCGTTATACATAAATACAAAAACATACATACCACATACAGTGGTGGAGAAAAGTTTTCGGACGCCCCATGCATTTGTGAAATATTGCATTAAGAATCACTCTTTGGTCTCCAAGTGCAATTTCTTTTAGTACAGTCACAGCCAAAATACTAAACAAATCCTAAAGAAGCCATTCAAAACTTCAAATTGATTGGTTCCATAAAAATACATAAGAAATTTTGAGTATCGTGTCATTTTGGTATCAGTGATGAAGGTGGTTCTTTTATTAAAAGACACAGTTTTTGTTGCCAAGCTTGGTGTCTATATAAAGCCAGAACATCTGAAAGTTCTTCAGACACAAAAATGGCTAAAACAAGGAACCTAACGCAGGAAACACACCTGAAGATACAGATTCTCAGCCAGGAAGTGCACAGCTGCCGCCAGATAGCCAGGAAGTGCAGATGCAGTCCTTCAGCAGTTGGATCCACTCTGCAGAAATACAGACGAACCAACAGCTTGGAAGACAAACCAAGATCTGAGCGTCCAAGGGTTTCTTCAGCAAGAAACGACCGCATCCTGATCCGGATGTGCAGGAAAAACCACCGAATGACATCACAGGAGCTTCAGCAGCAGAGGTCAAACCAAACTGGTGTCCAGAGCTCCAGCCACACTGCACATGGCCGACTTTTAGATCATGGCTTAAGGTCCTACAAGGCTATCAAGAAGCCCCTGATCAATGAGAGACAGAGGCTAACCCGGCATCGTCGGCCCAGGCACACAAGAACTGGACAGCCAGGAACTGGAAGAAGATTCTGACATATTTAAACTGTCAAGAATTTAGTTTGGTTAGTTTTTCTTGTGAACAATAAACAAAAAAATATAATTTGTATTTGTTTGTATCTGTCTAATGCAGCCACACCTTTTGAAGCACAAAAAAGATTTTTCCACAAATATTTCGTGATAATATTTGGGATTGTGTAAAATTTTTAAGGGTGTCCGAAAACTTTTTTCCACCTTTGTACATACAGAAAACTAAACTTTGTTGTTCAGCTCCGACAGCCGAAGCGTGAACACGACCTGTCTGCCTGCTCAGTAACGCTCCCGTCTCTCTCTCCAGGTGAGGAGCGCTACCTGTGCCGGCTCACGCTGAGCACGCCCAGCCAGGCCGACCTGCAGTGGGCCATGTTCCCCTCGCCCTACCTGGCCGCCGTGGGGCCCGACGCCACGCCCGGCTCCGTCGTCTACCGCCTGTCGGCACGGCAACGAGACGGGACGCAGGGACACGCCCAGTTCCTGCTGCTGGACGGTGAGAGCGGCAGCGATGCCCCCTGCTGGTCGGGGACGGTAGTTAAGCTGTAAAACATTTGGAAATTAGGATTAAGTGTTCACGTGTGCTCTTCTCTGTGTGAGTCAGCTGAAACTTTAACTTTAACTAAGAAAACAGGAAGGACAGCGAACAGCTCATCTCCATTTCTACAAAACCAAGGCAGCTGACAGACGGCATGTTGGAGCCACTGCAGGGAAGAAAAAAAAATCACACAGTCAGGGGAGGGGGTCATATTCTGAGATGAAAAATCATAATGTTGTAAATTAATGGAAAAAACACAAATTTATGTGAAAATACTCAAAGAAAAGTGTGACATTTTCTTCTGAATTGAATTTCCTTCTGACTGAATCCCACAGGAGGAGAAAAACTAGTTTTACCAGGGTTTTTCTTTTTGTTGCTTTATAATCTCAGAATTTTTGAGTTTTTTCTCATTAATTTGTATGTGCCACTTTAATCACGGAGAATGTGCCAGTTTTTTCTCATAAATTTGTACGACTTTAGCCTCAGAAATGTCCCTAACATGCCATTTCACTCAACAGCAAACATGTCGGTGTTCTTTACCTTTTCTTCTCCACAGTGTTTCTGTCTGGAGGACAAGCTGTGCTCTCCAGAAAACTAACCTGAAGAGCCACTTTAATCTGATGTGTTTGGGAAACCAGTTTGTCCTTTAACAGTTTCTCATGTCAGGTTCGAGTGCAGGACGGTTCTCTGCAGAACATGGACTCCACACAGAACCTCACGCTGCTTTAAAGAGCCAGAGTGATTCTTCTGCTTCTTCATCCTCAGTGTGAGGAAGGAAGTCGTGCCGCTCGTCTGCGTCTCCTCGTCCTCCGGCTCTCGCTCTTATCGCTCGCTGATCTGTAATAAGGTCCGTCTCCGCTCGGCGAGGCGCTTTGTGGCGAGGCCGCTCCGCTCAAAGAAGAGAAGAGACTTATAAATAAATTTTGACTTGTTGAATTTCAATTACCATCAAGTGGGAGAGAGACAGAAAAAATGCTCACATAAACGGCACGGAGCCGCGCTGGTAATCGCTCCCTGGGGCACAGAAAGCTCCCAGATTCAGAAAAATAATAGGAAAGTCTCTGGAGGAGCAGGGTGGGCGGATGGATGCCGGTGGCTGTGGGTTTTTTTTTTTTTTTTTTTTTTTTTTTTGGAGGGGGAGAAGAAGAGCAGAAGAGGAGGGGGGAGGGGGGAGAGCAGAGAGATATTTTGAGAGCTAATTTCTAATGCTTTCATATTAAGAGCCTCTGACTTCCCTTTGGCGTAATGTGACTACATGTGTACTGACGAATAATCCAATAATTTACATTAAAAACAGTTTTTAATATCATGCCAATATGGAAATATATTCACGCCGCGTGCGTGAAGCCAATTAGTGACATTAATGTGATTTCACTCAGGTTCTGGAGGTTAAATTTACAGTCGCTGACGAAAGCTTTGGGCCGGCGTGAGGAAGAAAGAGTCTGATCGATTTCATTTTGACTGATCAATGTATTTTTGTTTTTATTAGGTTTTATTGATCAGCACAACAGTAATCACACAAAAAAGGAAAGCAACTGAGACGCAAATGACGTTTGAAAACCCAAAAGGCTTACAAAGGTTAAAAAAAACAACTCCATAACAAAGACCTAATATACAAAATAATAAAATAAAAATAAAATAAAATGAATTTAAATAAAATAAAATGAAATAAAATAAAATAAAATAAAATAAAATAAAATAAAACAAAATAAAATAAAATAAAATAAAATAAAATAAAATAAAAAAATAATAAAATAATCTGAGGGGTAGATTATATTTTTTAACACAAAAAAAATTTAAATTTTGAAAAAACAGAGAAAAAGAAGGGTGAGGACAGTCATTAGTAGTTTTGCTTATAAGACAAATCCTAATCCCGTGTTTGACGTGATGTAAAGCGGCAGGTTGAGCTCCTGTTTCCTCCAGGTAGCAATAAAATTAAAGAGTGAAACTCAGATGATGATAATGTGACGGCCTGTTTTTGCTGCAGCAGTGATGTGCTTTTACTTTAGCAGCCAGAAGGTGTTTCTAATAATATGACCTACAGTATCATCTCAGTTGGAAAAACACGTGGCGTCGCTGTTAGTCAGGATTTTTTTTTTTAATCTCCGATCCGCCTGGACGTCCTGCAGAACACGAGCCAGTGAAGTTCACACAGGATTTCCAGTCAGAGTCAGCTTCATCATCAGACCACACGACAAAACGACGCAGCACTTTATCATAAAACAATAAAACAATGAAAAACTCAACACAGAAAACAATTACAGCCCAAAATTTGACTGAATAAGTTCCATTAGAGAAAAAGAGACTACAGGTGCTGAGTCATGAAATCTGATTAAAAATATCGTTAATAAAACTGATCAAAAATGCAACCAGTGAAATAGAAAATCAAAAAGTGGTCAGCAGCAGCTTCAGGGTGAAACTTCAAACCGTCTGGACTTTGATGAGAGCAGTTTGGCTCTCGCCTCGGCTGACCACACACACACACACACACACACACACACACACACACACGTTATTGACCCCCGAGGGAACAGGTGAGGATCAGAGGAGGACAGGTGAGCCGCACGCTGACCACACACACACACACCTCACACTGCTGCTGGGTCAGGTTAAAGTGTGTGAGGCGTGTGTGTGTGCGTGAGGCCCACAGAGGTCAGAGGTCACAGGTCACAGCGGCAGATGGAAGAGGAGCCTTTCCTGCGAGCTGATTGGCTGTCCTTCATGTCGGGTGTCGTGTCAGAGAAACAGCCAGACAAAATGATTGACAGGTTGGAGGCAGCTGTTTGCTGGTTCAAATCCCCTCTGGACACTGCAGCTGGGGACTCTCTCTCTCTCTCTCTCTCTCTCTCTCTCTCTCTCTCTCTCTCGCTCTCTCTCTCTCTCTCACCTTCCCTCTTCCTTCACCCAGGGGGAACCTGGGTAAAAAATGAACCGCCTCTCTTTCTCTGAGTCTTCAAAGAGTGTTAACCAGACAACACACACACACACACACACACACACACACACACATGCATGCATTCACATAACCCCATCTGGCAGAAGGGTCCTCAGCAGCCTCCCTTTCCGGTCTACACACACACACACACACACACACACACACACACACACAGACAGAGGTAAATAAACACACAGCCTCCACACTCAGACTTCCTGATTTGCATTTTTAAGCTGCAACAGGTCCTCCATCCATCCATCCATCCATCTATCTATCTATCTATCTATCTGTCTGTCTATCTGTCTATCTATCATGTTCATAGGCATGAATGTTACAATTCAGGTAAATATTGAAACATTTAAAAAGTGCAGTGTGATATGAGTGTGCACTGTTTTCCTCAAACAAACCTTCATCCTCCTCGCTCCTCCTCCTCAGGCGGCGACGAGTGCTTCGAGGTGGACCGGCGCTCCGGCGAGGTCAGGACGACGGGCCGACCTCTGACCCCCAGCAGGGAGTACCTGCTGCGCGTGCAGGCGGTGGACGGGCGGGGCAGGAAGGGGCCCCCCGCCACCGTGGCCGTCCTGGCCGGCTACCGCCCCCCGCAGTTCACCAACGCCACCTACAGCCTGACGGTGGCCGAGAACACGGCCGTGGGGCAGACGTGAGTGTCGCCGCAGGGTTTACTGTCATTGGTCCATCAATACAATACAGATCAATACAATACAGATCAATACAAGACCCATAACCACAACACACCACGCTGAAATGTGACCGTCAGAAACCTGCAGAGACGTCAGGGGTTTTTTCTTTAAATTCTTGTGAAAGGCATCAGGGGAAAACAGGCAACGAACAACTGAGCAAGAAATGAAAAAGAAAAGAAAATGTGCAAGAAATGAGTCAAAGGACACCAGAAAATGACCGAGAAAATAGAAGAAGTAGAAAAAAAGAAAGAAAAACAGAAAATGAGGGAGAATGATCAAATATCAAATATTACTATAGGAAACTATAAAAAAAAAAATAGTGAAAGAATATCCAAAAAGCTATATTTTTAATTATTATAATTGTTGATTGTTGGAATGTTTCAGTTTTTTGAGGGGCTAATTTTCCGATTTTTTTTTTTTTTTTTTTTTTTTTAATTTTGAGGACTTTTTGGGTTGTGTAATTTCAGGTAGCTTCCTTGTTTTGTTTTGTTTTGTTTTTTTTGTTTTTGTTTTGTTTTGTTTTTCACATATTAGCATCTGTGCTTTGGTGTGAGCGCCTGTAGCCTCACACCCCTGAAGCCCGGAGGCACATCGCTGATTTTAACGAGCAAAAATCTGCACCTGAACGCACCTTTAATGTGTTTTACCACAGTGTGGAAGAAGCAGCCTGAGAGATAAAGGCAACCAACTGAGAGCCAAGCCGAGCCACAATACTGTGTGTTACTCTACCTGTGCAGAGTATTAGTCCTATTACTAGTACTGTGCATAGTATTAGTTGTATTAATGGTATTTTGCATAGTATTAGTTGTATTAATAGTATTTTGCATAGTATTAGTTGTATTAATGGTATTTTGCATAGTATTAGTTGTATTAATAGTATTAGTTGTATAGTATTAGTTGTATTAATAGTATTTTGCATAGTATTAGTTGTATTAATAGTATTAGTTGTATAGTATTAGTTGTATTAATGGTATTTTGCATAGTATTAGTTGTATTAATGGTATTTTGCATAGTATTAGTTGTATTAATGGTATTTTGCATAGTATTAGTTGTATTAATAGTATTTTGCATAGTATTAGTTGTATTAATAGTATTAGTTGTATAGTATTAGTTGTATTAATAGTATTTTGCATAGTATTAGTTGTATTAATAGTATTAGTTGTATAGTATTAGTTGTATTAATGGTATTTTGCATAGTATTAGTTGTATTAATGGTATTTTGCATAGTATTAGTTGTATTAATGGTATTTTGCATAGTATTAGTGTGTTGTGAGGGGAGTAAACGTGCATGTGTGTGTTTTCATGCCCACCTCCTCACATCACACGTGTGGTGATGCAATGAAGGATGAGGAGACGGAGAGAGGAAGAGAGGGAGGAAGAGGAGGAGCAGGGGGGAGGAATGACGAGCTGAGGGATGAGGAGAGGTCGAGATGAAGGGATGAGGAGGAGAGAAAGTGGACCGGAGAGAGGAAGAGGAGAAGCAGAGGGAGGAAGAGGAAGAGGAAGAGGAGGAGCCAGATGTGTGAACGTGGCCGCAGGCAGAGAGTTTGAAAGTGTGGCAAATTCAAATATTTATTAAAAGAGAGGTCTGGATAAACATGAAGGGGAGCCGTGTGTGTGTGTGTGTGTGTGTGTGCGTGCGTGTGTGTGTGTGTGTGTGTCTGCGTGCGTGTGTGTTTATGCTTGTGTGTGTGAGAACTGGCTCCCTCAGGGCTACTGGCACAAAGCACATTGTATTAATATCCAAGCATCCATGCCACCATGTGAGTGTGTGTGTGTGTGTGTGTGTGTGTGTGTGTGTGCAAGTGTGTGTTCAAATGTGTTTGTGCACGTTTGTGTGTGTCTTCTCATGCATGTGTGTGTGTGTGTGTGTGTGTGTTTCATCAGTTCTCTGTCTTGATACTGAAATCTACACTGATCGTACAAAAACATACACTGATGAGGTGAATCCAGGTAAAAGCATCATCATCATCATCGTCATCATCATCGTCATCATCATCATCACCGTCATCATCGTCATCATCATCTTCCTCATTGATTTCCCTCATTAAAGTTCTGCTGCAAAGGAAGAAATGCTTTTATTTTTAAACACAGACTCTAAAGTTTCAGCAGCAGCCAGAGAGGAGGAGCCTCACACACAGCTGGGTGTGGTGTGTGTGTGTGTGTGTGTGTGTGTGTGTGTGTGTGTGTGTGTGTGTTTATGTTTGTGAACAGTCGACATCAAACGGTAACACAGTTAAAACATTTGCTTAACAAATAAATCACATCTCAGTTTGATGACAGGCAGGCTGAGTTATTTTTCATGCAGATGCCCCGCTGGGCCTGCTGGGGGCGCTAGAGGGAAGGGCATGAGGTCAGCAAAATCACCAGGTTTCTTCCTCCAGGCCAGCGGTTCTCAACCTGCAGTCCAGGGACCTACAGGGGTCCTAGAGGGGGTTGCAGAGGGTCGCTAGAACAATGGGGAATATTTTAAGCATTTAGCCAATGAGAGGCTGTTAATCTGCTAATCTCCAGGGGTTAAATCACCACCGCAGCATTACATCAGTGTTGATTTACCTTTTATGGCGGGGTGAGAGAGAAAAGCATTCGCCGTTTTCCAGATACAGTCACGTTATTTCCCGCTGAGGCAGAGATACTGAGCTTTCACATGATTTCTACTTGTACTTCTCAGCTGGATGTTGGCGTAAAAGCTCAATGATCAATACAAGACCCATAACCACAACACACCACGCTGAGATGTGACCCTCAGAAACCTGCAGAAACGTCAGGGTTTTTTCTTTAAATGCTTGTGAAAGGCATCGCAAACCAAGGTAAACTGGCTCGATTTCTATGAAGAATGTGAAAAAAAAGCAACGAGCAACTGAAATACCAGAAAATGACGCAGAAAATAAGTAGAAAAAAAGAAAGAAAAACAGAAAATGAGAGAGAATGATCAAATATCAAATATTACTATAGGAAACTATCAAAAAATTAGTGAAAGAATATCCAAAAAACTATATTTGTAATTATTATAATTGTTGATTGTTGGAATGTTTCAGTTTTTGGGGGAGGCTAATTTTCCGATCTTTTTTTTTTTTTTTAATTTTGAGGACTTTTTTGGTTGTGTAATTTCAGGTAGCTTCCTTGTTTTGTCTTGTTTAGGGGTTTTTTTGTTCTGTTTTTTTTGTTGTTGTTTTTTTTGTTTTTTTTGTTTTTCACATATTAGCGTCTTAGCTTAGGTGTGAGCGCCTGTAGCCTCACACCCCTGAAGCCCGGAGGCACATCGCTGATTTTAACGGGCAAAATCCTGCACCTGAACGCACCTTTAATGTGTTTTACCACAGTGTGGAAGAGGCAGCCTGTGAGATAAAGGTAAATGCTGTTTCCATGTCAGTGGATGGTAATCACAGTAAACACCATGTGACACCAACGCTGTGTTAGCCAGTGTGCTAATCAGATGTGTTGACAACACGTCAGACGTGGTTAGCTGAGCAGACGCTGCGCTCAGTGAGCTAACATCTAAACACATGATCATTTGTGAGAATCCCTGATGATCTGTTGTAGCCTTGCTAACAAAAATGAGCTGCGAAACTCTGCAGGAACATTGTTGGTATTTCAAGTGAGAGCCACTCAGAAGGCAAAGGGCATCCTGGGGGACCATCAGCGCCCCCTGCAGGCAGAGCTTAGACAGGGAGGAGATTTGCTTATGTCAGGGGGGCCAAAGAGGGGGAGAAGAAGAGAAAAGAAGAAAAGAGAAGAAGAGGGAAGAGGAAGATTAGGAAAGAGGAAGGTGCTCAGAGCATGATATGAAATCCCCTGACAGTCTAGGCCTAAAGCAGCATAACCAACCTGGGCTGGCCTAACTATACGCTTTGTCAAAGAGGAAGTTTGAAGTCTACTCTTAAAGGTAGAGAGAGAATCTGCCCTCCGAACTGAGACCGGAAGTTTGTTCCACAAACGTGGAGCCTGGAATTGGAAGGATCTGCCTCCCGATCTAGTTTTAGAGATTTTGGGAACCACCAATAAACCTGCATTTTGGGAGCGCAGTGCTCTGGCAGGGTGATAAGGAACTATGAGCTCTTTCAGATAAGATGGTGCCTGCCCATTAAGAGCTTTATAGGTGAGGAGAAGAATTTTAAATTCTACTCTAGATTCTACAGGTAGCCAATGTAAAGAAGCCAATATTGGAGTAATATGATCTCTTCTCCTAGTTCTAGTCAGCACACGTGCAGCAGCGTTTTGGACCAGCTGGAGAGTCTTTAACCACCTGCTGGTACAACCTGATAATAAGGAGTTACAGTAATCTAATCTAGAGGTAACGAACGCGTGGATTAATTTTTCTGCGTCACTCTGAGACAGGATATGCCGGATTTTTGAGATATTACGCAAGTGAAAATAGGCGGTTTTAGAGATCTGTTTAATATGGGAGGTTAAAGGACAAATCCTCATCAAAAATAACTCTGAGGTTCCTTACCGTGGAGCTGGAGGCCAAGGTAATGCCGTCCAGAGCAGCTATGTCATTAGAAACTGATTCCCTGAGGTATTTAGGGCCGAACATGATAACTTCAGTTAAATAAAGGCATTTTATAGGCATTGTTGCCGTTGCACAGATTGTATTCTGTGTCTTTTAACTATATATTGTGTTTTTTTTAACTCACTGCCCATCTGTCATGATGCAATCCACGAGTTAGAGTTATGGTTTACATGTAGGCTATGTACAGTGGTCCCTCTTTAATCGCGGGGGTTACGTTCTAAAAATAACCCGCAATAGGCGAAAATCCGCGAAAGTAGTCAGCTTTATTTTTTACAATTATTCTAGATGTTTTAAGGCTGTAAAACCCCTCACTACACACTTTATACACTTTTCTCAGACAGGCATTAACATT
>NC_043995.1:32254356-32261856 GCF_902150065.1 Myripristis murdjan | reverse complement strand
TGTTTGTTCTGTGGCTGCAGAAGCTCAGCCACTCCCTGCCGTTTGGAAACGCACACGTGACGCCTCCGGCACGTTCCTGGCATCGTTCTCCGGCTTGGTGAAGCTTGGTCTGCGGAGACACGCCGGGCTGCTCTGCCCCGCGTGCCGAGGCCAGCGAGTCAAACTGGTGCGAGCGATGATAGGAGCTAACAGGAGCTGACAGATCGCTCCTGCAGGAGGAGCAGCCGTCACGATGTGAGCCGCTCTCAGACACAGTGTCAGGATTATCTCCTCACCCCCCCGCCTGCTCCTGCAGCTTTAGGAGAGAAACCAGCAACACAAACAGCTGAGAGGTTCATAATTTAGCTGTGAGGACTCTGGACGACCAAGTGTTTCAATCAATCAATCAATCAATCAATCAGTCAGTCAGTCAGTCAATCAATCAGTTAACTTGTCAACTGAGGAAAAACACAGAGAAAAGAACAGATTCCTGGTACTGACAGAAGGGAAATTAGGGAAATGAATGAATGAATGAATTGAGTATAACAAATTGGTAAATACAGTTTAGTTAAATATATCAATTAATCAATTAGTCAGTCAGTAAACTAATTCCTAACTTATGTGAGGACTGTTTTTTTAATCTAAGAATGCAAATATTTTTCATTCATATTTATCGTGCTTATGATGTATTTGATTGATTGATTGACCGAGTTATTGCTACATGAGTCTTCCTCCGCTCGCCGTGCGTCACCTCGCCGTGTGTCTGTGCGTCTCTCTGCAGGCATCATCAAGCTGCGGCGTAGCCCCGCCCCCCGGCTCAGGGGGCCGCAGTACGTCCTCAACATCACCGCCACGGACGACAACGCATCGGGGGGGCCGCACCCGCTCAGCAGCTCCGCCCAGGTCATCGTGGGAATCAACGACATCAACAACAACAAGCCCGTCTTCCACGATGTAAGAGAGTGTGTGTGTATGTGTGTGTGTGTGTGTGTGTGTGTGTGTGTGTGTGTGTGGTGGTTGGAAGGTGAAGATCACACCTGGAAGTGAGCACTTTCTGAATTTCTTGATATTTTAAGTCAAGCTTAATAAATTCTATGAACTCTTTTTTTCACCAAATGTCTCTCACTGCTGAATCTGTGTTTGCAGCTTTTGGTGATTTTCACGTTTCAGCTTCATTTGATGATGTAGCGGCTCAGAAACTTCTACAAGCCTTTTCAAAATTAATTAGATAAAATTAAAAATGCATTGCTGTCAAGCAAAGAACACGACTGCTTTTCTTAGTTTGTGTAAAGCTGACATGCTGGAGGTGTATGGTTTTCACAACACCAGGGATTTTTCATTTTAATTCTATTTTTTCCCCCTCTGGTAGATTTTTTCACTTTAGATTTCAGAAAAACACGATTTTAAGATTGAATATGACGTGTTCAGATGGAGACTTCCTCCTGTGTCCAAATCGTCTCTAATGTCTGCCATTGCTGGTCTCAGTGTCAGAACTACAGCCTGAACGCCGCCGTGCTGGAGAACGAGCCGCCGGGGACGTTCGTCCTGCACGTGCAGGCGCACGACGCCGACATGGGCGTCAACGGGGAGGTGAAGTACGGCATCATGCACCGGGACGGAGTGTCGTCTGGCTTCGACATCGACCCCGACACCGGTCAGTCCCACCGCCACGCTGTCCTCCATCACAGAGTTAGAGGACGCTGACTTTGTTTTCCTGAAGCTTGAAGCCTCGTACAGCTCTGTGGTGACGGCAGAAAGGCATCATGGTCTGAGGAGCATCCCGCACCAATGTCCACTTAATGTCCACACAGTGTTCACACAGTGTCCACACGATGTCCACACAATGTCCACTTAATGTCCACACAGTGTCCACACGATGTCCACACAATGTCCACTTAATGTCCACACAATGTCCACACAATGTCCACTTAATGTCCACACAGTGTCCACAAGATGTCCACACGATGTCCACACAGTGTCCACACGATGTCCACACGATGTCCACACAGTGTCCACACGATGTCCACACGATGTCCACTTAATGTCCACACAGTGTCCACACAATGTCCACTTAATGTCCACACAGTGTCCACACAATGTCCACTTAATGTCCACACAATGTCCACACAGTGTCCACACAATGTCCACACAGTGTCCAGTTAATGTCCACACCAATGTCCACACAGTGTCCCCATGATGTCCACTTAATGTCCACACAATGTCCCCATGATGTCCCCATGATGTCCACTTAATGTCCACACAATGTCCCCATGATGTCCACTTCATGTCCACACAGTGTCCACACGATGTCCCCAAGATGTCCACTTAATGTCCACACAATGTCCACACAGTGTCCACTTAATGTCCACTTAATGTCCACACAATGTCCACATGATGTCCACTTAATGTCCACACAGTGTCCACACGATGTCCCCAAGATGTCCACTTAATGTCCACTTAATGTCCACACAATGTCCACACGATGTCCACACAATGTCCACACAGTGTCCACACGATGTCCACACAATGTCCACACAGTGTCCACTTAATGTCCACTTAATGTCCACACAATGTCCCCATGATGTCCACTTAATGTCCACACAATGTCCACACAGTGTCCCCATGATGTCCACTTAATGTCCACACAATGTCCACACGATGTCTACTTAATGTCCACACAATGTCCACACAATGTCCACACAATGTCCACTTAATGTCCACACAATGTCCACTTAATGTCCACTTAATGTCCACACAATGTCCACACAGTGTCCACTTAATGTCCACTTAATGTCCACACGATGTCCACACAATGTCCACAATGTCCACTTAATGTCCACACAGTGTCCACTTAATGTCCACATAATGTCCACTTAATGTCCACACGATGTCCCCATGATGTCCACTTAATGTCCACACGATGTCCCCATGATGTCCACTTAATGTCCACTTAATGTCTTCAGGTTGAGTCCTGTTTTTAATTCTCGCTTCACTTCAGATACACACTTCAGGCCTGGTGGTGTTGAAAACCACACACAGTAAACGGTAAAGCTGTGTCCTGTGTGTCCGGCAGGTGTGATTCGTACGGCGGCGAGCTTCGACCGCGAGCGCCAGCGGGAGTTCACTCTGTCGGTGACGGCCACCGACCAGGCGGACGAGCCGCTCATCGGCATCTGTCAGATCACCGTGCTGATCGCCGACCAGAACGACAACGAGCCCAAGTTCGAGAACAGCCGCTACCAGTGTGAGTGATTAGAGCGCTAACACGACTCATACTGCTGCTGATACTGCAAATACTGCTACTGTTACTACCAGTACTACTGCTAGTACTACCAGTACTGGTACTGTGACACTCTGTGACAATCTGCCTGCCGCCAAGGGTCAAAGGTTGAGGTCAGATTGCTTCGACTCTGGCATCTTTAGATTCAGAAGAAACACAGATTATTTTTGGTGTGTGTATTGTGTGTACTGTGTGTGTCTGTGTGTGTGTGTGTGTGTGTGTGTGTGTGTGTGTGTCTGTGTGTGTATGTGTGTAATATCTGTATATTTGGTTTGACTTGAGGGCGTGAATAGTGAAAAACCGGGACAATTTTGTCGGGATGCTCCCCTGTAGATTAATCCTAATCCTAATCCTAACCCAAATACTAACACCAAGGCTAATGGTAATGCAGGTTCTACTACTAATAATACCTGTGTGAGTTATTGATCTTTAAGAATAATAATAATTATAATAATAATACATTTTATTTATATAGCGCTTTTCAAAGAACTCAAAGACACTTTACAAAAGAAATATAAAAATCAAAGAAGCAGTACACAGGAATATAAAATAAGAAATATAAAAATCAAAGAAGCAGTACAAAAGTAAGAAATATAAAGATTGATGAAGCAGTACACAGGACCATTACATGAACAGCACATAACAGAACACAGGACATTACATGACACAGGACATTAATCACACATTAAAAGTCTAATCCAGATAATACTGCTGTCACTACTACTACTACTACTAGTGTGAACGTCATCTGTACTATTAATAATAATACTGTACTACTGTAATACCACTACTGCTTCCACTGTGAGTGTCTGACTCTTACTACTGCATTTACTAACAATACTAACATGGAATAATAATAATAATAATGCTAATTATTATAGTACCGTGTTTATTACTATTAGAACTAAAACTGATGCTACTACTCTACTTATTATCATTACTATAACTATCAAACTAAAGTGTGAAAATGTATTTTGAAAAGGTTTTATTTTGGTCCTGACATGTGCGCAGGGTTTCCTCATGTCAGCCTTCCAGACTGTTCTGTGGCTGTTGTTTTGTTGCTGCCTGGACGAGCAGCCTTCTCAATGTGTTGCTTTGATGCACAGCTCAGTTCTGTGTAGCTAAACATGTGAAACAGGGCACTGACGCTGTCGGGGTTAACGGTTCGATTCCCACGGGGGCCACACATGCTGAGCACTGTGCGCTCGCTGTGTACCGCAAAGCACCCTGGGTAAAAGCCCCCCCGGCCCAGCACGTGGCCGGCCTGCTGTGTGTGTTTGCAGGTACAGCAGCATGTGGGGGGAGCAGGTGAGATCTGAAAGGATAATCCCGGTCTGTTGTGCTTCTCCAGGCTGACGGTGTAATCCTGGAAAGCTCCTCAGACTGGTGGGACGTTCCCGGGGCCTCGCGGGCCCCCGCTTGTTTACCGTGTGTGTGCAAATGTGTGTTTTGATAAGCGTCGTGTCAGAAGTTCTCCTCGTCAGATTAGCCAAACACACAGAGCGGCTCATTAACTATTTAACAGGCAGATTGAAATGTTTCTGGGACACGCATTCATTTACCAGGGCGGTGTGTGTGTGTGTGTGTGTGAGTGTGTGTGTGTGTGTGTGTGTGTGTGTGTGTGTGTGAGTGTGTGTGATCGTGGGGGTTTCCTACATATAACACATGAACTGAGCCGCTTTAGCGTGCTTGTTGTTGTTGTTGTTGTTGTTGTTGTTGTTGTTGACACACACTGGAATCATTAAGATTTTGGATGATGAATTTCCATATTTCCATCCCCTGCTGGTGCAGATCAGCTCAGTGTTTAGTGACAGGTGTGAACAGGTGCTTTGCCGGTTTGTCAGATAAACCAAAAAAACAAAAAACAAAACAGAAATCTCCTCACCTGGCGTGCACCAGGTGAGACGTCCCCGCCCTGTTCGCTCCCGGTTCACAAAAAGTTCAATAAAAGGCCAACATATTTCTTTTGGTGTTTATTTCCTAAATTTGAAACACAGATCAGCCTGCTCTGCCATCCAGAGCATACTAACCAGCCTCATGAAGAAGCTAGGGCTTTAACGAATTATTGTTTTCTGAATATCTTATTATTTGATTTTTTGATAAATCGATTAATCAAAAGCCAAAGTGTGATGGGAAGTGATCAGAAGCCAAAGCAATAAATTTTAAATGTCTTCCTTAGTCTGACCAGCTGCTAAAAAAATAAAAAATAATAAAAAATAAATAAGGTAAAAAGAAAAATATCAAAGTGTACATTTTATAATTGTGTGGACAGGGAGCTTGAATAGACTAGTTGTGTCATCAACAGACGTCGTTACAATTAAGATTTTTCAAACATTATTGATCCAATTTTAACAAAATTTTGAGGTTCGGTGCCCTTTGCCTCTGCGTTGTGCTGTTTAATCATGACACTGAGTGGCCTGGAGGGGGCGCCGTGGGGCTTTTGAACGACCGTCCCAGTGATTCTGCATGTTCAGCGTGATCTCTACAAAACGTTTAAACTTCACGTTCCTCTGCTCTCCTCCCAGAGCGAGCAGTGGGCTTTCAGAGCTGCCACATCACTCCTCCTCCCTTTCCTCCATTCATTCCACTACGATATGAACATGAACTTTCAGAGCCTTCACACTTTCTTCACTCCAGTTTTCCATCAGCGGAATAAAGTCCTCCACATGAGTTTTCCTAAAAGCAGCAGCACTGTTGTGTTTTCAGGACTTTTTCACACTGAAACGCTCCCTCCTCCTCCTCCTCCTCCTCCTCCGCCAGGGAAAATAGTCCCTAAGCGGGGAAACGTTTTGCTTTCCACAGCCAATCATCAGCTGTGTGGTTTCTGAATGTTGAGGACTTTGTTCGCCGCACAAGCAGAACCTCACATTTTGACTCTGTGCTGTGAAATCTTGATTTGATAAATGGTTGGCTGACATGCCGGTGGCTTTGTTGTGGTGTTTTGATGAATGCAAACCGTTTTAAATCAAACTTCTGACTTTGTAAAGTTAGAACCTGGAAAAACAAAATGACAGTTTGAACGAGAACAAGAGCCCGAGCCCAGGCTGGTTCACCTTCAGACTCCTCGTGTTTGCTGAGCGAGTTTCTCCTCGGCCGCCGCCTCCCATCAGCCTCAGCAGGATTTGGGGTGATTACACACGTTTGAAATCTCTCCGGTGACTTTGCCGAGGCCTTGAATGACAAAAGGACGTTATTATTGACAACATGCTTGCAAAGCGATATTCCCCGCCCTGTTTGTCAGAGCGCAGGTTTCCGGCTGAAAGGCCTCGGCCGCGTCTCCTTGTTGTGTCGCCGTCTGATTCAGCGCTGACACACATTCGAGTCAGCAGGATTTCAGGTTATTAATAAATGTGAAACGCACCCGTTGACTTTGCAGACTGAGACCCAGAAATGACAAAATGAGGTGACACGCTGCTGACGCATCACAGCGTTACACACGCACAATGATTTCTGCTTATTATAATGGAGCCTGATCCTGATGGGACGACCTGATGCTGCTCCGTTTGCACTTCCATCATCCAGGAGCAGCTCGGAGCCTCTTTTGTTGTTTATTTTGGTTTGTTTTCGATGAGATCCCACAGACAGACATACAGAGACATACAGATGAATATGAATAAGTGTTCTTCCCATGGAGATGCATTAGTGGGATCAAGGTTATAAAAAAGGACAACATCCACAAAAAACAAGATTTAAAGATGCAGCTGTATGTTTTTTCATGTGTTTCATGAATTCACATTGTTATTGGCCTGTCACTCAGATATGACCCCGATCAGCCAGACACAGGTCATACACACCTTCCAAGGGAAAAAGAAAAAAAAAAAAGGCCTGTTAAAAAAGTAAAGAAAGAAAAAAGAAATGTTTTTGCTGGTTGGAAATTTACAGCATGTTTGATTTTCATCTGCCACAACAGCAGCAAGAAGGAAGCAGCAGAGGCGGAGGGTCAAATCTGATTCCCTCATAAAAAACAAACCAACATCAGTAAAAAACCTTTTGGTATAAGAGGATCTTTAGATAAAAACTCTAGGCTGGTACCTCCTTTAGTCATTTCTTCATTTTCTGCTGTGTCATTTTCACTGTTGGGACCAATTACTCACAAAATGAATAAGTTACAATTACTAATTACTTCTGTAAAAAAGTACTTTTGATTACTACTCAATTACTGCTGCAGAAGAGTAATTCAATTACTGGGGAAAGTAATTTTTAGGATTACTTTTTTCTTTTCTTAAATCCTCTTATTAATG
>NC_043995.1:32244356-32249356 GCF_902150065.1 Myripristis murdjan | reverse complement strand
ACGTGGCCAGCACTGACAATGATAGATGAAATTTGACAGCAATGTCCACACTGCAACAGCAACGCAGAAATATGTGCATTAATAAGAGGATTTAAGAAAAGAAAAAAGTAATCATAAAAATTACTTTCCCCAGTAATTGAATTACTCTTCTGCAGCAGTAATTAAGTAGTAATCAAAATTACTTTTTTACAGAAGTAATTAGTCATTGTAACTTATTAGTTTTGTGAGTAATTGGTCCCAACGCTGGTTGCGAATTAGAAGACGGTCAGCAGGCCGCTCAGCTCCGCATGAGGACCAGATTTGGTTGAGTTGATTATCCTATAACAAACATCAGACCCCAACTCCTACATTTCCCACCTTCCCTCCTGTCTAAACTGATCATAAAGGTGTTTTCCTGTTTTGTTATGAAACTCAAAGAAATATTGAATTACTCAGAATCCCTAGAGTTACAACAGCAGAGTGACTGAAAGATGTTTCTCACTCATTGCCTGATGTACTGTAAAACGTCATGTTTTCCTGTGTGTGTGACACGACCTCTGACCCCTGCGTCCCTCCGCAGACGTCCAGGATCAGCCAGCAGATTGTGGCGTCGGACGGCGGCAACCGCAGCAGCTCGGTGGAGCTCACCGTCATCATCACCAACGTCCACAACCAGCCGCCCACCTGGGAGCAGCCCGAGTACTGGGTCACCGTGCCGGAGAACACCGCGCGAGACGCCAAGATCGTGGTGAGTTCACTGTCACGCCAAACCAGACGTGAAAAGACAAAAGCAGCACGCCGGTGGTGCACCTGTTCCCTAAACATACTGTGGACTGCTACAGCAAGCTAACAATATGAATATCTGATGTGGCAGGACAAAAGGGCAGTAAACAGTGACTGAAAAGACTCAAAACGTCATTTTTTCACTTCATTTTCCATGGACTCATCCAGGTTTTTTGCTCTTTGTTGTATGTGAGGACAACATTTGATTTATTCTGATACATGTGGGAATTTCAAGTAGATTTTCCAGTTTCCCTGTCAAACACACTACAGACACACATCACCGGTGTAGGTGCAGTATCATCTTCATATTCCAGCTTTGCTCTTATTCTGAAAAAGACAATATTCCTAGCAAAGCTGGATTCAAGGAACTTTATTGTCATACCAGCTCACATTTACATATTAGTGGTACAAAATTAGGACTCAGGTCCCGGTATAAGCCTTAATAAATAAATAAAGCAAGGTAAAAAAAAAAAAAAAAAGAAGAAGTGTAAATATAAAAATAAGATATATAAGTATAAACAGTATATATAAATAAATATAAACAGCCTATATAAATATAAAGTATTTAAAAAAAAGTATATATATAATAAATATAAAGAAATATATAAACAGCCTATAAATATATAGTATAGTATATATATATATATATATATATATATATATATATATATATATAATATAAACAGTGTTTCCTGTTTGCCTGCAGCCGTGCAGACTCTGACCCCCGATGTCTGTGCAGCTACAACAACCAGCTGATATCCACGTCTTTCCTAATGTTTAGAAGCAGACTTGTTTCTCCTTCTGACCACAAATGTGGGCTTTTATTTTTGTGAATGCATCTCATTCAGAATATCCAAGTGGAATATTCTGTGTACATGACTTGTATCAAATTAGGATTACTGTAATATTGGGAATAATAGTGGAAATTAAACGTACTGATTGCTAAGTCAGAGAGGGGCTGTGGCAGCAGGCGTTATTCACTTTCTGTGTGAGTTTTCTAGCCTCTGCAGCTCATTTAGCCGCTTCGTCCTCCATAACTTACAATATTGTTCCCTCCACAGCAAATTTACACAAAACAGGCCGTATTTTTTTTTTGTTTGTTTTTTTTTCGGTGTGTGTGTGCGGTTCAGGCTCTCTGTGGCTTCCTGCAGAGCAAACTGGGGTTTGATGATGAAGCCTCGGGATGTCGGGAGGTTCGGGTGTGTTCTGATTATTAATTTGTAGGAGTGGATTAGAGTTGTGAGCACGTGTGATGACACTGAGTTTTATATCAGCGCTCCTGTGTGAACGTGGATGGAAATGACATTATGACATGATTTAATGCTCAATAAGTGTTTTTAAGTGTTTAACGGTGCTGAGTTCGCTTTATTTCTGCACCACAGCTCTTTACAGTGGTGACGCTGGCTCGCTATAAGGTAAACAATGAGTATATATATTTTCTGATCAGGTTTGTATTCTGATACGCTGGTTTTCAATACGTGGTCCGGGCCCTAATCAGCGGCCGGTGATAACGAGCTCGCTGTCGACCTCGTTAGTGCAGCAGCAGCAGCAGCAGCAGGCATTTAAATTCATCCCTCCTGCAGGAATAAAAGTGTTTTCCGTCTTTTGTCCGTCCACATCCTCCCTCTTCTCATCCACACAGAGCCCGAGGAGCTTCTCTCGCTCACACACACACACACACACACACACACACACACACACACACACACACACACGTCAGCACATTTAGCCGAGCGCTCCCAAACATTTTCTGCCGAGCAAACAGAGCAAACCCGCCTCAAGTCTGTTTCACCTGATGTGCTTGAACCCCCCCACCACACACACACACACACACACACACACACACTCACACACTCACAGAGCTGTGCAGTACCTCCAGTGTTTTGTGCCTTCTGATCCCTCCATCCCTCCGTCCTAATTTGTTTTCGTTTCTAAAGCTGCAGGATTAGGAGGTGGAGGAGTTTCTGCCTCCAGCTGCTCCGTTTGGTGGCGGCTCGTCACTTTCCAAACAGGCGCAGGGTGTGTGAGTGTGTGTTCAACGGCTTGTGTGTGTCTGTGTGTCTGTGTGTGTGTGTGTGTGTGTGTGTGTGTGTGTGGTCATGCACAAATATGTGCCTGCGTTTCCTGTGTATGAGTGTGTGCATTTGTGTGTGCAGTGTTTGTGCAAACTTAAATATTCAGGTGTGTATTCATGTGCATAAGCATCTGTGGACAAGCATACATTTACAAATGCGTGTGTGTGTGTGTGTGTGTGTGTGTGTGTGTCAGCTTCACACAGTCAGGCATGCGTGTGTCTGTGTAATCATATGCGACATGTGGTAAAGTGTATAATATCTGTGCGTGTAATAATTTTCCCTCTACATCTGCTATTGGGAATACAGAAGAGTGATGATGACGATGATGATGATGATGATGATGATGATGATGATGATGATGATGGTTTGCCACCCACAGCTCTGTCTGTCAGTCAGAACAAACAAAAGGAGAGAGAGAGAGAAAAGGAGAGAGAGAGAGGTAATTATAGCTGCTTCACAATCGACTGCATCACCTCAGAAAGATAGAAGCTTAATTACTGTGTTCAACCTGACAGATAGAGTGTGTGTGTGTGTGTGTGTGTGTGTGTGTGTGTGTGTGTGTGTGTGATGGGAGGGCAAAAATGAAGGGAGGAAGGGAACAAAAGAGTGAGAAATAAAATGGAGGAGAGAGAGAGAGCAGCATCGACAGAAAGAGACGGAGAGAAGAGACAACAGGTGAAGAGGTGGAGGTGCGTTCAGGTCCCCTCGTTTATCCCGTTTAGATTTATTCAGCACAGATTCAGATTCAGTAGGATGAAGCTGAGGATGAGCCACAGCGAGACGTTTAAGAGCCTCGGGCCCTCCGTGATGATGATGATGATGAAGATGATGATGATGAAGATGATGATGATGATGATGGAGTTAAAATGAACAAAGCATCATCAGGCATTGATCAGCTGAGTGATGCGTTCAGGTGCCTGTGTTCATGCTGCGTCACACTGCAGGTCAACAGCCTCACATCTCTCTCTCTCTCTCTCTCTCTCTCTCTCTCTCTCTGTGTCTCTCTCTCTCTCTCTCTCTCTCTCTCTCTCTCTCTCTCACTTACTGGTTAAGGAATTCTTCTTTTACATTTTGCAGCATTAATAAAGTCTGTTAATTACACTGTTAACAAGGTAGATGGAGACCTGACGTTGGTGTGTGTGTGCGTGTGTGTGTGTGTGTGTATGTTTGTATGCGCCCGTGTGTGTGTGTGTGTGTGTGTGTGTGTGTGTGTGCGTATAATTGTCTCATCAGCATCATCAGGCCACTTCCTCCTGCGTGCTTGTTTCCCGTTCCTGCTGTTGCAGGATGTTTTACACACACACACACACACACACACACACACACACACACACACAGAATCAGAGCCCTGTAGATTTATCTGTGAGTTCATAAAGTTTAAATGTGAAAGGTTGAGTTGTTTGAGCCAGCATGTTGTGGTGTGTGTGTGTTTAGAATAGAATAGAATATAATAGAATAGAATAGAATGGAACAGAAAGAAAAGAATAGAATAGAATAGAACAGAAAAGAATAGAATAGAATGGAATAGAACAGAAAAAAATAGAATAGAATAGAATAGAATAGAATAGAATGGAATAGAATAGAAAAGAATAGAATAGAATAGAATGGAATAGAATAGAATAGAATGGAACAGAATGGAATAGAATAGAATAGAAAAGAATGGAATAGAATAGAATAGAATAGAACAGAACAGAAAAAAATAGAATAGAATAGAATAGAATAGAATAGAACAGAATAGAATAGAAAAGAATAGAATAGAATGGAATAGAATAGAATGGAACAGAATGGAATAGAATAGAATAGAAAAGAATGGAATAGAATAGAACAGAAAAAATAGAATAGAACAGAATAGAATGGAATGGAATAGAATAGAAAAGAATAGAATGGAATAGAATAGAATAGAATGGAACAGAATAGAATAGAAAAGAATAGAATAGAATAGAATGGAACAGAATAGAATAGAATAGAATAGAATAGAATAGAATAGAAAAGAATGGAATAGAATAGAATAGAAAAGAAAAGAATGGAATAGAATAGAACAGAAAAAAATAGAATAGAATAGAATAGAATAGAACAGAATAGAATAGAATGGAATAGGATAGAATAGAAAAGAATACAATGGAATAGAATAGAATAGAATAGAATAGAATGGAACAGAATAGA